>NC_142942.1:4930828-4945828 GCF_046866305.1 Octopus bimaculoides | reverse complement strand
GAATATCCAGATCACAGTTTACTATGGTTCGATTTCTGTGAGTTCTCTCATGGCTGACCAGGTGCACATGATTCAAGCACCTCCTTCCATAAACCACACATATATAAAAGCAACACTCCCTCATTTTCCACAGGTTCATTCCTTCTAAGCCTTTTCCTAATCTTCTCGTACTTCATTCTCTTTCTTTCAAACCTCGAACAACCACAGTGCACTCTCTTCCTCCATCCATCTCGCTCTTGTGCCTCCTTCTTCCAATCAACAACTGAAATTCCTGTCTGTGTCAGAGCAATTCTGAGGCAGTTCTTGAACCTCATTTTGGGTCTCCTACCATCTTCCAGCTCACCATACAAAAGTTGCTCGAGAGCTCTTTCACCATTCATTCTTACCAAATGTCCACCCCGACCCCCTCAAATGACTTTGCAGAATCATTGATTCTACACTTCTACTACCACTTCTCTCAAGTACCTCCACATCACTGATGGCCTTTCCAATTTATCCCAAGAATCTTCCTGAGGCAATATTGATGATATCGTTCAAAATGCCTTAAATGCTTACGATAAACAACCCATGTCTCACTTCAATGTAGCAAAGATGGCAGGACACACGTGTTATAAACGCCAACCTTAATTTGGAAAGATATACTATGGCGTGACCAGAGACGCTTGTCAAGTCTACCAAAGGCGCTACTAGCCTTGCTGATTCTAAATAAAATTTCATCATCAAAGTTCTCAAAGTACTTCCTAAATAAATGAATTTAGTTACAGCTTTGACCATTCACACTTATAAAAAGTTCCACCTAAAGCTTAGAGGGAGCAGACTGGTACATTAGGACAGTTTCTTTCAAGTTGATTGTAAGGTCCAATGCTGAATGTGCTGCAGAAATCGCATTCATCGTGTGTTGCATATCTTCCTGAGAATGTGCTAACAGGGCACAATCATCTGCATACAAGAATCCAATGATGAGAGAACGAAGAACTTAAGTTTTGGCAGAAAGTCTTTTGGGGTTAAAAATTATGCTCCCGTTTATTCTTCCATATAAGCTACAAAAATGGAGATATTTCATTGCCGTCAATATGTATTATACTGAGCACCACAAATGTTCACCGTATGTGGTTATAAGAGGTATTCACTGATTTGTAATCAAAAAAGATTCCAAGTTGGCCAATTAGTCCCAAAGTTCTTGTCGGGACGTAAAGTAAACGAAGCGAATGTCATTTACCTCCCCCTTCCTCTCTGACGTCTTCTGACAAACGCCAAGCAAAATGGCGTGAATTTGCCAAGCTTTAACTGCAAGAAGTAGCTTTTGAATCTCAATATTGGATGTCAAGAATCAAATAAAGGGCAGATATTCAATCCTGAGGTTATTCTCATTCCAAAAACGTTTAATATGTCTATATAGAGCAAATGTAGACTGAGATACAGCGATGGCAGTCAGACAAAACTTAGTATTTAGTATAATCAAAATATCTAGAAAAGATTATCAAACATTTTAAGAGCAGCGAACTTTTATTTTCTTTAAACACTTACCTAGTTTATAACTTTACTCTCTGCATCTACCAGTGGACTATATGTTGAGTAACCATTATTCGTATTCATAAGGCGGTGAGTGGCAGATTGGTTAGCCACCGACGGCATTTCATACACCTTTGCTATCTGAGTTCAAAATTCAGTGAGGTCGATGGTTCCCTTGATCCTTTTGTTCATGATAAATTAAGTGCCAGTCAAGCATTCGGGTCAATATGATCGACTATTCTTTTCATCAGATTACAAGCCTTTCTTCTATAGTAGAAAGAATATTTCATGCACGATTTTTATTTACCTCTTCTTACTATCATGTCCACTTACAGTTACACGATTGTTTACAATGAAATATTCTGTGTGATTATATCGAGTGTGAAGTATCGTTTCTGGTTGGAACCTCCAGGTTTCCTGTCCTGAAATTGCCTGGCTAAGAGTTCATACGGGTACAGGAACAATACCGGACACCTTGTAACTATGTTATGGCACCAACCAGCATGTTACAGAGGGTGTTTAAGAACTCAAAGGTGCATAAAACGGCAGACCCGCACAATTGTGTCCCCAAATTTGTTTCCTGATAATTTCCAGAAAAATGGGTATGTATTTTAAAGAAATTTTCTACAAATACTTCTCAGATTGTGTATATTAAGATTGTAGAGGAATTTGATGTGAAAAACAAAATAAAGTTTTCGCGAAATTACATACATATATACTGACACACATATCATATATATCCACAAAATGGATCTTGAAATCTTCAGAACAAAATCGGGATGTGTGTCAGTATATATGTGTGCGCGACCTCTATTTTTTCACATTAAATTCCGATATAGTCGTAATGTACGCCATCTGAGAGGTATTTGTAGAATATTTCCTTAACAGATATGCATTTTTTCAGAAAGTTATAAGGATCCAAATGTCTGGAGGGCACGCCTGTGAAGGTCCGCTCAAAATATCCCCACAAACACCAAAAACAAGGTGAAGATGACTCTGACTTCACTCTAGTCTACAGGTGTCCGGGTGTGTCCCCCGGCGCACACATTCCCTAGCCTCTAATCACCACGAAAGGTTGAAAGAGACTGAATATTATTTGAAACGAAGGCCTTGGAGAAAACGTTTCAGCTATTATTTCGTCACAATGACAGTATAATGAAAAATTGAGATCTCTGGACTAGACGAGAAATTCTTGAATGAATTTCGCACATAAACGCTACACGCACAATATAGTACACACACACACACATGTACACAAATAAATATTTACATATATAACGTATGCATTTACATTAATGTGTGTTCAGGTGTTTCTGTGTGCATGTGCGTGTGCGCGTGCACGTGTCTGTGTATGTATGGTTGTGTCCGTGCGGACGCGTACATATGTGTGTTAGTGTGTGTGTATGTGTGTGCATACCCGTTTGTGTATCAATATATACTGATATTCTTCCAAGGTTGACTTTGCCGTCCATTCTTTCGGGGTCGATAAATTAAGTACTAGTTACTTACTGGGGTCAATCTAATCAACAAGGCCCTCTCCCCCAAAATTTCGGGCCTTGTGCCAAGAGCAGGAAAGAATATATCCTGATATAAATGCTACTTCTGTACTACACACAAGGGACTACACACAGAGGGAACAAACAAGGACAGATAAACGGATTAAGTCGATTATATCGAACCCAGTGCGTAACTGGTACTTATTTAATCGACCCCGAAAGGATGAAAGGCAAAGTCGACCTCGGCGGAATTTGAACTCAGAACGTAGCGGCAGACGAAATAGCGCTAAGCATTTCGCCTGGCGTGCTATCGTTTCTGCCAGCTCGCCGCCTTGTTAGCATGCCCGGGAAAATGTTAGGGGCATTTCGTCCTTCTTGTTCTGAGTGCTAGAAGTAGCAGCCCAAATACCTTTAAATAACACCCCAATACTGAATGTTCAAGAACAAACTTAAGGGCAGATTTTCAATTCCAGGATCATTCTCATTCCAAAAAGTATAATATCACTATTTAGAGCAAATGTAGACTGAGATAGAAGGGTCGCAGACAGACAGAATTTAGCTTTCATTATAAACGAAATATCAAGAAACTATTATCAAACATTTTAAGAGCAGCAAACTTGTATTTTATTTAAGCACTTACCGAGTTTATAACCCTACTCTCTACATCTACAAGTGGACTATATGTTGAGTATCCATTATTCCTGTTCATAAGGCGGTGAGCGGCTGATTGGTTAGCACGCCGGCGGCATTTCGTACACCTTTGCAATCTGAGTTCAAAATCCAGTGAGGTCCTTTTGTTCTTGATAAAATAATTGCCTGTCAAGCATTCGGGACAATATGATCGACTATTCATTCCACTAGATATCAAGCTTTGTTCCTATAGTAGAAAGAATATTTAATGTACGATTTATATTTACCTCTTCTTCCCATCATGTCCACTTACAGTTACACGATTGTTTACAATAAAATATACTGTGTGAAGTATCGTTTCTGGTTGGAACCTCCAGGTTTCCTGTCCTGAAATTGCCTGGCTAAGAGTTCATACGGTTGCGGGAACAATACCGGACACCTTGTAACTATGTTATGGTACCAACCAGCATGTTACAGAGGGTATTTAAGAACTCAAAGGTTCATAAAACGGCAGACCCACACAATTGTGTCCCCGAATTTGTTTCCTCATAACTTCCAGAAAAGTGGGCATGTATTTTAAAGAAATTTTCTACAAATACCTATCAGATTGTGTACATTAAGATTGTAGAGGAATTTAATGTGAAAAAAAAAAGAAAATTTCACGAAATTACACACATTTATACTAACACACATATTACTTGTTGTACCCGATCTCTTAGGCCGCATACAATACACTACATTCAGCATCTTCTCTTCAGAATCTCGTGTGGATTCCTCTTGATTATACAATTTGTCCAACTGGATGTTCATAAGGTAGCTGCTAGGTCCGCTAGAAATAGCATTCAAATTTTGCTCACCACATAAATGAGTTAATACAAAATACATTGTAAGATAATAGCAACGAAAATTTTTTAGATTATCTACCTTAGAAAGTGCATCAAAGAAAAGAGTTTGGTTGAATTTAAAATTAAAGAAGTGGGTTTTTATCTTACTGAGACACACAGAGGTTTCGCGTTTCTTATTTTGAATAGTTTACGTTCCAGAGGTACGTACCTCAGGGCATAATTGTTGATACGGGTGGAAATAAGGAAGAAACATGGGACAATTTAGATTAACTAAAGTTTATAGACAAAAGTAATTTCAAGAAAACCCACAAACATGTTTGCCTGTGTCTGTGTTCGTAAGTGTATCAGAGAAAGAGAGAGAACTTGAAATTTTGAAAAATGGAACTTGAAATTTTGATAAAAAATCGGGATGTGTCGCGACCTCTATTTTTTTCACATTAAATTCCGATATAGTCGTAATGTACGCCATCTGAGAGGTAATCGTAGAATATTTCCTTAAAAGATATGTATTTTTTCTGAAAGTTATAAGGATACAATTGTCCGGAGGACACGCCTGTGAAGGTCCGCTCAAAATATCCCCACAAACACCAAAAACAAGGTGAAGATGACTCTGACTTCACTCTAGTCTTCAGGTGTCCGGGTGCGTCCCCCGGCGCACACATTCCCTAGCCTCTAATCACCGCGAAAGGTTGAAAGAGACTGAATATTGTTTGAAACGAAGGCCTTGGAGAAAACGTTTCCAGTATTATGACGTCATAAGGACACTATGACGAAAGCTAGAATTCTCTGGACTAGACGAGAAATTCTTGAATGAATTTCACTCATAGACGGCAAACGCACACGCACACAATAGCACAAACAGACATGTACACAAACAAATATTTACATATATGATGTATGCATATACGTTAATGTTTGTGTGGGTCGGTGTTTGTGTACATATTTGTCCGAGTGTGTGTGTGCGTGTGTGTGTGTGTGTGTGTGTGTGTGCATGTATGTGTGTGTGTGTGTGTGTGTGGTGGGTGCATACCTGTCTGTCTATGAACATGTACAGATATAAAGGCGGTGAGCTTCAGAACCACCAGCACTACAACACGAAGACAGACGAAATTCTTAGCGGCATTTCGTCTGTCTTCATATTCTGAGTTCAAATTCCGCCGAAGTCGACTTTGCTTTTTATCCTTCTGGGTCGATGAAATAAGTAGCACTGGGATCTATATAATGGACTTACCCTCTCCTGGCCTTTTGTCAAAATTTGATATCAATATATACAGGCATAGTCATTGAGCTTGCAGGATGGTTAGTAAGCTGGGCGAAACGCCGAACTACATTTCTTAATTCTTTACCTTCTGAGTTCAAATGCTGCCGTGGTCGACTTTGTCTTTGATCCTTTCAGGATCCATTAAATAAGTACCAGTGGAACACTGGAGTCGATGTAATCGTGTTTCCCCCTCTGTGTGTAACCAAAAGAAATTTCTTTATCTTTTAACAATCCCATAGACAAATCATCGTAAACGTCGAGTACAGTTTGTGAAACAAATAATACAAGGCGATTTTTTTCTCTGTACATTCACATTTCCGTTGCTATTAAATCCCGTTCGTAAACCACTTCTTTCCTCCACTGAAAATTAGTCAGCCGCTTCCAGTTTATCCCTCGTCTTAAACAATTTGCAAAAGGATTGTTGAAAAATGACAGCAGCTGTTTTGAATCGAACACCTAAAACCCATTACAGTTAGTTAAGTATTTCAACATGATACACATTTTCTACCCTGTCGCAGCACAGCTTTATAGGCTTTTCCAGTAGCTTTTATAATATTACATATTAAGGTGACAAAATGCTTGGCAGCATTTCGTCTGGCTCTGTGCACTCCAAGCTTAAAGCAGCTTTGCCTTTTATCCTTTCGGGGCCGACAAATAAGTGCCAGTTGAGCACTTGAGCACTGAGGTCGATTTAATCGACTTTCTCCTCTTCTGAAACTGCTGACCTTAAGTAAAAATTTAAAACAATGATTTTATATATTAGCGTGGAAATGTTGTTGCTGCTGCTTAGTCGAAAGTCATCTGGTTATCCTGGATTTTAGTTGCCAACTGACAAGAGATAAATTACAATATTGTGTTCTTGATATCAGCATAGCTGTATGTGTTTCACTAGAATTATTATATGTTTACGAGAGCTAGACAGGCATCTTCAGCCAGCAAGTCATGCTACTCCAGGCTGATGACGAGCAAAAACTCAGAAACATGTCCCTGGATGCAGGCTTGGCTGGGTGGAGGTGCTTGTCTCCCCCTCGTAAACATAAGGACACGGGAACTGTGTCAAGGCCGACAGGAAGCGGTGCAGCTTCTTAGGGTTAAATAGCAATAGTATGATTCCCTTATTGGGTCTGTCATGTTAAGTTGACAGCATACAAATACTTTATCGTATCACTACTGCTTAAGTTTCTCTGAGACATTTAAAAATGTATCATTTCTAATGTATGTTTTTGATATTAAAGGAACTAGATTTTCGGATCATCAATGTAGAATGTCTTAGATGACTATATAAATTAAAATCTTTTGATTTGTGTAAGAAGCTAGAAACTGTGAACGAAATACACTATCAATAACCTTGCTTTGCGTATCAACTCCCGATGGAATAGTATCATGACTTACGGCATGTTTTGACATTGGTAGAACACATCTCATTTCAAGTTTGACCAAACGATTGCTTCCAGAGAAAAAGATACAACACAATTCCGAAACTCTACCAGCTGACCATCTTTTGTACGTTAACATTTGTAGTTTAACTTGGATTACCTTTTATTCGATATCAATTGGACAAGTGAAATTGTTTTGATTTAAGTACTTCATTTCATTCGTTCCTCCAATCCGCTACTCCTCACAACCTCAGTCTTCCTTTTTGATACTTTTTTTCTTTTGTTCCTTTGAATATTTGGAGTTACCGAGACATGTGATCGTCCAGCCAATTGAAATCATAGCATAAATGATCGGCAGCTTTATTTTATCGCCCAAGACTACCAAACCTAGCTGTCAGATCCAGAAAAATCGCAATTACATCAAAATCTTTGCCTTTCTTGCGATCTGGAAACCCTAGCGATATTTTAAATATCTGGATAAATGTAGCTAAATAGGTACTTATTGAACTTCATCAAACTTTCTGACCAGTGAGAAGGGCAAATACAGCAAAAATAGGTCTTCCTCAGCATTTTCTGTTAAATGAACATTCGTTACCATTATATGGTACCTACCCATTAAAGATTAGTTTTTGTACTTAATACCCTTTCATACTGACCATTCAATATTTTCAGGAGTGTCTAATACTGGATCTGTGAATATTTCCCCCATTAAATATCGATATATTCAGTCAACCATAATTTGAGAAAAGGAAATATTAAGTGCAAGATATAGTTTAATCTTTGCAAGTCTCATGGCAAACAAAATAATTAAGACAAAAATGACCTACATTAGTTCATCAAAATATATCTTCAAATATCTTGAAGGTTTGGACAAATGACAGTGGATGAAAAACTGGAAGCAGGCAGCAGTTAAGTCATCAGATAAATATCCTTTGGGGGTGGATTAAGGCGGTAAACTGGCTGAATCGTTATCAGACTCGTTAACCGGGCAAAATGCTTAGCGGCATTTCGTCCGACTGTATGTCCTGATTTCAAAATCTCTCGAGATCGACTTTGCCTTTTATCCCCTTCGGTGTCGATAAAATAACCACCAGCTGAGCAATGAAGTCGATGAAACTGACTTACCCAAAATTGCTGGCCTTGAGACAAAATTTGAAACCAATATCATTCTTGGGGATTAAATTTCTTTTCAGTTCAAGCACTGATACTGATACAATCATAGGTTTTTACCTAGGGCAGCTCTTTCAAATTATTACACTATTCAGTACTCATTCACAAAAAAAAAAAAATAAAAACAAACTATACTTTATCTAGTCATTCTATAAATTACGGTTAAGTTATAATCAGCAGCCCAGGTCTAATAGGTTCGCACTTGTTAGCATACAGCCAAAAATCAAATTCTCTTCCTATTCTATTTTTAAGAAATTATAATCTTCCAGTTGTCTCCCTTACCGTTCGTGACAAGAATTATTCGTTATGGCAGTAAAACTTTCTCATCATTATAAACGTATTTTTAATGATTTAAAATTTCTTTCTTCATATATCAAGTGTTTTAGATTCCAATTTACGGTTTATGTTACTGGGATCTGGCAAAACTAGGTAATTTTTCAACAGTGACTCTTCTACAAATAAACCAGCTTTACCCTTTGTAGCTAACAATTATAACAGCAATACTTGGTAAGCCTGTTTAAGTGCTTATCTAAACATTCATTATGGCAGGACTAACTAAGAAATGCAAAGAATTACCCCAAAAATATATTCACGCCCTTATGTATATATCTGTATATAAATACATATATACATACTGATATATATATGTATGTATGTATGTATGTATGCATGTATATATATACACATATATACACGCACACGCACACACACATATAATGTAGTATTAGATATGTGAGGTTTAACGAACTGGACCTTATATTTCTTTTAAAGTTATTTGATACGATGAACTACAGCAGAAAAGGTTTACTTCATCGCGCTTTAAGTATTATATACACATTTTTGTTCCATATTGTTTAGGCAGCAATATTTTGCACTGAACTTCCTGTCTTTTCTTGTACCAATTCAATGATATATATTTATATTTACTTTATAATTACCTACCTATTGAATAAACGTCGGAGATCAATCAAAGAAAGATATACATACATACGCCTATACATATGTATCTCTCTCGCTTTATATATATTTATATACGTGTGTATGTGTGTATGTATATATGTGTATATATATATATATATATATATATATATATATATATATATATATATATACAGCATACACATATATTTTACATAGAGAAATTACATATACGCAATCATATATATTCATTAATGTATATGTATAAATAGGCAAACATATTTATATTCAAGAGTAAAATATACATTGTAAAAAGAAAAAAAATAACACCACTATCAATGAAAAGCTTCAAAAAAAAACATAATTTATTGTGTTATTTCTTTAGATATATTATTCTGTTCTGATTTCTTTCAAATTTTTTATTATTATTTTTTATATATTTCCTGCATTCTCTTTTATATTATTTTGCTATCTCATCACAGATATAAATCGTCACAGTTAGGCAGTCATATATTTTTGTTATGCTTGTTGTTTAGATCTGAGTCAGTACACGCAAATCCATAATCTGAGTCAGATGAGGTAAAGCCATAACCACAAGCCCTCCGTCCATGATCATCCTGAGATATTTTGTATAAAATGAACCAAGTTACAGATGCCGGTGTGAGTTATGTGGTAAAGGGCTTGCTTCTCAATCACATGGTTCCGGATTTAGTCCCATTGCTTGAAATCCTTGAGCAAGTGTCTTCTAATATAGCCCCAGGCAGAGCAAATACTTGTGAGTAGATTTGGAAAACGGAAACTGAAAGAATCCCGAAAGAATCCCGTTATATGTATACATGTGTGTATATGAGTGTGTGTGAGTGTGCGTTTGAAAGAAGCTCGGGTTATGTGTATGTATGTATGTATGTATGTATGTATGCGTGTGTGTGTGTCTTTGTTTTTGTATTTGTCCCCACCACCGCTTGACAACCGGTGTTGGTTTGTTTAAGTCCAGTGAATTAGAGTTACGGTAAAAGAAATGGATAAAATAAATACCAGGCCTAAAGATTAGCACTGGTGTCGATTCTTTCGACTAAAACCTTTCAAGGCAGTGCACCAGCATGGTCGCAATCCAAAGACTAAAATAAATAGAAGATAAAAGATAATGATCCTCAGGAAGATTAACCGATCAAAACAGAATGTCAAAAGGCAGAAGAGTCTCTTATAAAGAAACCAAAGTCTAAGCTTTCCTAGAAAGGACATGAGGCAGCACCTAGAGGCCTGGCAATTGAAATTCATTATAATGACGCAATAAGACTATGCTGGGTCTCTTGCCGTACGACTACGGTCTTTCTATTATATAGGTTTTGTGTGATTGCCATTATGCAAATGCGTCCGACTATTTCTATAACGATCATATATGATTTGAAGGATTTAGCTGCTATTTCATGCAGCATAAACGGCCCCGAGTTACACGATATATTAGAGTAAGTCCATTCTTTGGCCATCAAGTTTTGTGTATGAGCTGTTGTTTCATCCTTTGGTAAAGTTTAACAATGCTCTAATTTCTTTGATACTCTAGAGGATGGGACTAGTAGAAGTCGTGATGGCCAAATGATTATATTAATACTGATTTTGGTGAAATAAATAATATTCAGATTCAGTGTGTGCTTGTATGTGTGTGTGTGTTGTAAGATCGAACATAAGTATGTATGTACGTATGTATGCAGGCATGTATGTATGTATGTATGTTTGCTTGTTTATAAATGAGGTCTGATCAAAAAGATTAGAAGTGGTGCAATAAAAAAGAAAACTACAACACATATTTCACTCGAAATAGTCCCTTTCTGAAGCCACACACTTTATCCAGTGTTGCTTCCATTCACGGAAGCATTCCTGGAACTCCTTTGCCGTGATAGCGAGCAGCTGCCTCGTCGCATTCTCTTCAAATCTTAAAATCGTGTTCCTTTCAAGCTGGATTTGAATTTTAAAATGAAGGAAATGTTGCCAGGAGCGAGATCTGGAGAATGTGGTGGTTGTCAAACCTGGGGAATTTTGTTTTGGTCAAAAACCGCGGCAGAGTTACGCTGAATGGACAGGTGCGTTGTCATGGTGGAACTGCCTTGCACCGGACACATGCAATTCTGTCCTTCATCGACGAAAAGCATTCCGCAAACGCTGCAACACGTCACAGTAGTACTCCTTGTTTATTGTCTGACTACGTAGAGCATACTCATTATAAACTAAACCCTTGCAGTCACAGAAAACAGTCAGTAGTATCTTCACAGGCTTTTTTTCTATCTCGAAGAGCTTGAGGTCTTCCACTGTGAAGACTGTGTTTTGGTTTTGAGGTCATAGCCATAGATGCACTATTCGCTACCAGTCATGACCGTTTTCAAAAACTTATAAAAACTCGACACAATCAAGGAGGTTCTGCGCATCTGAAACCCAATCTTCTTTTTGGTCAACTGGAACCAGCTCTGGCAAAAATTTGTCAGATGCATGTCTTATACTCAAATCTCCAGTGAGAAAGGACTGAACTGAACCGTAATTAATATTCACATCCTTCGCCAACTCCTACCTGGTAATATATATATATATATATATATATATATATATATATATGTGTGTGTGTGTGTGTGTGTGTGTGTGTGTGTGTGTGTGTGTGTGTGTGTGTGTGTGTGTGTGTGTGTGTGTGTGAGTAAAAATAAATACAAAAAAAGGGGTTTTGTATGATTGTGTATAGAGGAATATATTATTTTGTTTAAAAGAGTTCCAACTCTGTCTGTTTTTTATGTTTTATTTATATTCTTGGAAAATTAATGTGGGATATAGAATATGGAATATACAATATATAATATAAAAATGAATGGTACAATGAAATTAAGTATTGAATGTCTTATTGAATATATGGAATATGTCTTATTGAATAGATTAAATATTGAGTGTTCAATATAAAGGATTAAATATATAAAGGCGAATACGTATTTTCTATACCTTGTGGTATTTCATCATGGCCGGTATGACAGACTTTAACAGACTGTGCTTTGGTTTTGAGGTTATAGCCATAGACGCACTATTCGCTCCCAGTTATGACTGTTTTAAAAAACTTATCAAACCTCGACACAATCAATATAGCTTTATGGGTTTGTGTTTCATCGTGTTTGTGATTGTCCTCGCCAGTGCTTAACGAGTGGAGTTCCTTTGTCCATGTAATCGCAACGTAGCGGTATGACAAAAGGCTCCCAATAGAATAAGTCCGAGACTTAGATATAAATTCTGGACTCAGTTTCTTCAACTAAACTCTACAAGATCCTTCCCCCACCCTGGCTGCCGTTGTGGGGCACCTTGGGTAGATATCTTCTACTATAGCTCCGTACCGTACAAAGCGATGTACATTTGGTTGAGGGGAGCTGAAGGAAGGCCGTCTTAAATATATCGTCGCCATATAAGGCATGCCTGCAACGCTTTGGTGACGCTACCACAAATGTTTTCCCGATTAAGCACGAGTTCTTCAGCTGCCTTGCCACTTTTGACACAATCGATTGCGCTCTTAGCTTGCGTCTTTGTATACGACTCCTCCTTCCGTGTTAACGTTCTACAGATCTCTACTTCTTCGAATACGTCAATAATAGATGAGCTTTTGTTTTTACACAATGTTCAAGAGTTGTCGTCTGTCACCTACGTATTGTAACACCCATTCATTTGTTCGACGGTCCTTGTAAGAGACACGTAATATTCTCCTTTACACTCAAATTTTGAGGGCATTAATTATCATGTGTGTGTGTGTGTGTGTGTGTGTGTGTGTGTGTGTGTGCGTGTGTGTGTGTGACTTTGTGTTTGTGTCTGTCCATCACCACCGCTTTACAACAGGATTGGTTTGTTTATGTCAGCGTAGGATAGATATTCGGCAAAATAGACAGATATAATAACTACTAGGCTTAAACATATATAAGTACTGGGGTCTGTTCCTTCGACTAAATCCCCTCAAAGCTGTGCTTCGACATGGTTGCAGTCTAATGACTGAGACAAGTAAAAGACACATACATACACACATACATACATACATACATACATACATACATACACACACAGACACATACACACATCGACAGCTCAAGCAACACACGAACTCCACAGCATATTTGCAAACACGGAAAACTCTCTTAACTGAAAAAAAATCTTGTTGCTTTGTTTGCGACCGGCTTGAACTCTCTTCAGATGAACTTAGATAAAACTCATACATACATACATACATACATGCATAAATTTTCACACTCGTGCGCGAACACACATGATGCATAAGTATATGCATATGTGCACATTATGTGTATGCATACATGCATTTATATATGTAAGCATGCTAGTATGTATATATGCATGTACGTATGTATGCATGTGTGCCTGTCTATATGTATTTGGTTAGTTGAAAGAAAATGCAATGTCATGATGTATGCAATTTATCTTTAAGAACAATATCAATCTTAGCAAATTGAGACAAGTGGTCTTAGTGGATGATTCCGTCTTCAGACAGGTTTTCTAACTACAGGCTTCCATCCTAACCTTGCGTTTTCTTTTCTATATTCGATCAGGAATATGTTTTCTCAAAAAACGTCTCTTTAATAAACATTAGGAACATTAATGGATATTCTAAAATAAAATGGACATGTATTATTCTTTCGGTGCCACTGGGATTTGAACTAAGGAAACTTGGATTTGTGTGGGCTGACACGGCCACGGAAGTTTACACTTTTGACATCTTGACATTTGATTCAAAGCAGCTTTTCCTGGTACCATCATTTCCTGGGTCAAATCTCGTATTCATGGACATGAATACTAAAAGACGCTCAGAAAATCGCTAGCATATGCGATGAATAGGTCTGACCCGCTTTGTGATATGCATAAAAGCTCGAATACAAACATTGGCCTCCCACTACACAAACAAACATACGTACTCGTTCACACACACTCACGCGCATAAACAAGCATATGCGTATACATACATAAATATATATATATATATATATATATATATATATATATATATATACATATATACATATATATATATATATATATATATATATATATATATATATATATATATATATACATATATACATATATATATATATATATATATATATATATATATATATACACACACACACATATATATATACATATGTGTATATATGTAAACACACACACACACATATATACATACATATGTGTATATATGTGAACACACACACATATGCAAATATATATATACACACACACATAAATTCACACGCACACACACACAAACACACAGTCAAACTATATACACTCACATATACATATATACATACATATTCTTTTACTTACATACATACAGAAACATATTTCTTCCATAAACTTCCTTGAGGGAAAAACTGCATATACGCCCACATAACACCGGCGCTTGTTTAAAAAGGAACATCCATATAATCATTCATGTGTACCTAATATTTTGCTACTACGCTCTTTCTCTCTGTCTCCCTCCTTCTCCCTCTCTCTCCCCTCTATTTGTCATTCTTTCTCTCTCTCTCTCTCTCTCTCTCTCTCTCTCTCACACACACACACACACACGCACCCATACGAGCATCCAAACACCAAGACACACACATATACATATGCACGTACAAACGTTCACGCGTACAAACATACACGTACTCAACTCCGTAACAACAAATACACTCGAATACACACACACACACACACACACACACACACACACACGCACCCGCACAAACACATCCGCACACACAATTCATCGACAATCACTTACA
>NC_142942.1:4920828-4925828 GCF_046866305.1 Octopus bimaculoides | reverse complement strand
CTGGCTTATCGACACACGACTGTGTCCTGTTTGCCAAGGGAGTTATCCCTCTCACCACGACCAGCAGCACGAACGTATCCGGATTTCAGGGTTATTTCCCTTCTTCGGCGTTCGACAGCTGATGACCTTGGTGAGAGAGAAAAACCTGGCAAAATCTTATATCTTCTTTTCCAGTGACATTCTTCACTGATATTGAAAAGGTGAAAACAAGCAATGTTAATTCTCTAAATGAAGTATTAACAGTAACTGCACGATAAAGTGTAGTATATTGCCACTTAAGTGTGGCTGACCCCTAGGGGTGGATGTTACTGTTGCTTTTAGCCCCAGGAGGACATCTCTTCCAGCTGGCTTATCGACACACGACTGTGTCCTGTTTGCCAAGGGAGTTATCCCTCTCACCACGACCAGCAGCACGAACGTATCCGGATTTCAGGGTTATTTCCCTTCTTCGGCGTTCGACAGCTGATGACCTTGGTGAGAGAGAAAAACCTGGCAAAATCTTATATCTTCTTTTCCAGTGACATTCTTCACTGATATTGAAAAGGTGAAAACAAGCAATGTTAATTCTCTAAATGAAGTATTAACAGTAACTGCACGATAAAGTGTAGTATATTGCCACTTAAGTGTGGCTGACCCCTAGGGGTGGATGTTACTGTTGCTTTTAGCCCCAGGAGGACATCTCCTCCAGCTGGCTTATCGACACACGACTGTGTCCTGTTTGCCAAGGGAGTTATCCCTCTCACCACGACCAGCAGCACGAACGTATCCGGATTTCAGGGTTATTTCCCTTCTTCGGCGTTCGACAGCTGATGACCTTGGTGAGAGAGAAAAACCTGGCAAAATCTTATATCTTCTTTTCCAGTGACATTCTTCACTGATATTGAAAAGGTGAAAACAAGCAATGTTAATTCTCTAAATGAAGTATTAACAGTAACTGCACGATAAAGTGTAGTATATTGCCACTTAAGTGTGGCTGACCCCTAGGGGTGGATGTTACTGTTGCTTTTAGCCCCAGGAGGACATCTCCTCCAGCTGGCTTATCGACACACGACTGTGTCCTGTTTGCCAAGGGAGTTATCCCTCTCACCACGACCAGCAGCACGAACGTATCCGGATTTCAGGGTTATTTCCCTTCTTCGGCGTTCGACAGCTGATGACCTTGGTGAGAGAGAAAAACCTGGCAAAATCTTATATCTTCTTTTCCAGTGACATTCTTCACTGATATTGAAAAGGTGAAAACAAGCAATGTTAATTCTCTAAATGAAGTATTAACAGTAACTGCACGATAAAGTGTAGTATATTGCCACTTAAGTGTGGCTGACCCCTAGGGGTGGATGTTACTGTTGCTTTTAGCCCCAGGAGGACATCTCCTCCAGCTGGCTTATCGACACACGACTGTGTCCTGTTTGCCAAGGGAGTTATCCCTCTCACCACGACCAGCAGCACGAACGTATCCGGATTTCAGGGTTATTTCCCTTCTTCGGCGTTCGACAGCTGATGACCTTGGTGAGAGAGAAAAACCTGGCAAAATCTTATATCTTCTTTTCCAGTGACATTCTTCACTGATATTGAAAAGGTGAAAACAAGCAATGTTAATTCTCTAAATGAAGTATTAACAGTAACTGCACGATAAAGTGTAGTATATTGCCACTTAAGTGTGGCTGACCCCTAGGGGTGGATGTTACTGTTGCTTTTAGCCCCAGGAGGACATCTCCTCCAGCTGGCTTATCGACACACGACTGTGTCCTGTTTGCCAAGGGAGTTATCCCTCTCAAGGGAGTTATCCCTTGGCAAACAGGACACAGTCGTGTGTCGATAAGCCAGCTGGAGGAGATGTCCTCCTGGGGCTAAAAGCAACAGTAACATCCACCCCTAGGGGTCAGCCACACTTAAGTGGCAATATACTACACTTTATCGTGCAGTTACTGTTAATACTTCATTTAGAGAATTAACATTGCTTGTTTTCACCTTTTCAATATCAGTGAAGAATGTCACTGGAAAAGAAGATATAAGATTTTGCCAGGTTTTTCTCTCTCACCAAGGTCATCAGCTGTCGAACGCCGAAGAAGGGAAATAACCCTGAAATCCGGATACGTTCGTGCTGCTGGTCGTGGTGAGAGGGATAACTCCCTTGGCAAACAGGACACAGTCGTGTGTCGATAAGCCAGCTGGAGGAGATGTCCTCCTGGGGCTAAAAGCAACAGTAACATCCACCCCTAGGGGTCAGCCACACTTAAGTGGCAATATACTACACTTTATCGTGCAGTTACTGTTAATACTTCATTTAGAGAATTAACATTGCTTGTTTTCACCTTTTCAATATCAGTGAAGAATGTCACTGGAAAAGAAGATATAAGATTTTGCCAGGTTTTTCTCTCTCACCAAGGTCATCAGCTGTCGAACGCCGAAGAAGGGAAATAACCCTGAAATCCGGATACGTTCGTGCTGCTGGTCGTGGTGAGAGGGATAACTCCCTTGGCAAACAGGACACAGTCGTGTGTCGATAAGCCAGCTGGAGGAGATGTCCTCCTGGGGCTAAAAGCAACAGTAACATCCACCCCTAGGGGTCAGCCACACTTAAGTGGCAATATACTACACTTTATCGTGCAGTTACTGTTAATACTTCATTTAGAGAATTAACATTGCTTGTTTTCACCTTTTCAATATCAGTGAAGAATGTCACTGGAAAAGAAGATATAAGATTTTGCCAGGTTTTTCTCTCTCACCAAGGTCATCAGCTGTCGAACGCCGAAGAAGGGAAATAACCCTGAAATCCGGATACGTTCGTGCTGCTGGTCGTGGTGAGAGGGATAACTCCCTTGGCAAACAGGACACAGTCGTGTGTCGATAAGCCAGCTGGAGGAGATGTCCTCCTGGGGCTAAAAGCAACAGTAACATCCACCCCTAGGGGTCAGCCACACTTAAGTGGCAATATACTACACTTTATCGTGCAGTTACTGTTAATACTTCATTTAGAGAATTAACATTGCTTGTTTTCACCTTTTCAATATCAGTGAAGAATGTCACTGGAAAAGAAGATATAAGATTTTGCCAGGTTTTTCTCTCTCACCAAGGTCATCAGCTGTCGAACGCCGAAGAAGGGAAATAACCCTGAAATCCGGATACGTTCGTGCTGCTGGTCGTGGTGAGAGGGATAACTCCCTTGGCAAACAGGACACAGTCGTGTGTCGATAAGCCAGCTGGAGGAGATGTCCTCCTGGGGCTAAAAGCAACAGTAACATCCACCCCTAGGGGTCAGCCACACTTAAGTGGCAATATACTACACTTTATCGTGCAGTTACTGTTAATACTTCATTTAGAGAATTAACATTGCTTGTTTTCACCTTTTCAATATCAGTGAAGAATGTCACTGGAAAAGAAGATATAAGATTTTGCCAGGTTTTTCTCTCTCACCAAGGTCATCAGCTGTCGAACGCCGAAGAAGGGAAATAACCCTGAAATCCGGATACGTTCGTGCTGCTGGTCGTGGTGAGAGGGATAACTCCCTTGGCAAACAGGACACAGTCGTGTGTCGATAAGCCAGCTGGAGGAGATGTCCTCCTGGGGCTAAAAGCAACAGTAACATCCACCCCTAGGGGTCAGCCACACTTAAGTGGCAATATACTACACTTTATATATATATATATATATATATATATATGGTAGGTAGAGTTAGCGGTTATAATAAGCGACTATGGGATAAACTATCCGTATATTCTATCGGTATTAGTTACCCGTGTTATCTCTGGGTATGGCTATGCAGGCACACTATGCTCGTAGAGTATTTGTTTGCTTATCTGAGGTTTTCTCCATTTCGGTGATGGATTTGTTCTGATGGATTTTAGAGAGGCCTTACTAAACGACAACTCCTTCTATGAAACTATCACCAACTATAAACAACAAAAAACTCTCAAAAATCTCACCACCCTAATACTCCAGCAAGGCCAAGGACTCACGGACAAAGAAAAAGATTACATCACTAATTTCAAATGCAAGCCCAGCCTCTTCTATGGCCTCCCTAAAATCCATAAGAACAAATCCATCACCGAAGCTTGCAAACTCTCCTCTGAAATCTACATCAACATCAAGGCACCGGAAGATTTAAAACTAAGACCCATTATAGCAGGCACCTCCTGCGAAACACATCGCTTAAGCAATTTCTTGGACATTCTTTTGAAACCTTTCCTAAGCCACATCAAAGGTTTCATCAGAGATGATCTTGACATGCTCAATCACCTCCCGAAAACAACAAACGAGGAGTCACTCTTGGTTTCTTTTGACGTGGTCAACCTTTATACAAATATCCCTCATGAATATGTGATTGAGGCAATTAAATTCTGGCTGCACAAACACCCAGAAACATTTCCTAATCGCATCAACACAACTTTCATCATAGAATCACTTAAGTTCATTCTGACCAACAATTACTTCCTGTTTGCAGACACATACTTTCGCCAAAAATGTGGTATCGCGATGGGTACTAAAGCTGCACCAGTCCTTGCGAACCTCATAATGGGTTTTTTTTAATTAACACTATATGAAACCTCACGCCAGAAATTTGGACACCTTTTCCACATCTTTTTAATGGATAACTGGAAAAGATATTTGGATGATTGTTTCATCATATGGAAGGAACCCTATGAAAAACTTCTAGAATTCAAATCCATACTTAATAACATACATCCCAGCACTCAATTCACTATGGAATTCAGCAAACATCATCTCCCTTTTCTTGATCTCTTAATTATAAAAACACCTAATAACCAAATCACAACCGACATCTACCACAAACCTACAGACTCACAACAATACCTCCTTTTTAGCTCATGCCACCCAAAACACACCAAGATAAATATCCCCTTTAATTTAGCTAAAAGAATTTGCACCATTGTCTCTGACCCAACCACTCGAGAAATACGCTTACAAGATCTCAAAAAAAACACTGTTACAACGCCAATATCCCTCCACACTCATAGATCTTGGAATAAAACGTGCCAAGG
>NC_142942.1:4905828-4915828 GCF_046866305.1 Octopus bimaculoides | reverse complement strand
TGTAGTTTTTTCTTCGCTCGTTTATTACTGTTCTTATTCTATTATTTTAACTCATGTCCATCGTCTGGACATCTTTCGTCACACCATCTGTGACCTCTTCAGCGACAATTTTCGTTTCCGTGTGTGTTCTTGCTCCACTTACTCCAGAGCAAGAACACATACCGAAACGAAAAGTGTCACTGAAGAGTCACAGATGTGTGACGAAAGATTTCCGGACAATGGACATGAGTTAAAAAACAATAAGATAAGAACAGTAATAAACGAGCGAATAAAAATATATATAGTGCGTATGTTCATTTGACAAAAAGAAAAAAAATGACCACCCCGAAATAGAACAAGATCGTGATGAGACTTGATTATTGGGCTCGACTTAAACAGCTGAAACTCTATTCTCTGCAACGCCACCGTGAACGATACATTATTTGCACCATGTAGAAAATATTCCAGCAACATTATCCAAATGATATCGGTATTATGTTTACAATTCACCCAGGCCTAGGCTCTAGTGCAATGCGTCCCCTACAAAGGTCGAGATCACATCACATAAGAACATTGCGACACAATTTCTTCACTGCAAATGGTCCTGCTCTTTTCAATGTTACCCCGAAAGAAATTTAAGTAGAAAAAGACACACAACTTTCAAACGGTACCTAGACAAATTCCTCCAGGAAATACCGGATAAACCACATACACCTGGATACGTCTCAACCAACAACTCTCTGCTTGAGTGATCCATTATGTCCCGAAATAATTAACTAAGTCTTTTCCAGGTGGTGCTATTGAGTTAGTCATGGCCTGGGTCGATTATGGCCGCAGGAGTGGCTGTGTGGTAAGTAGCTTGCTTACCAACCACATAGTTCCGGGTTCAGTCCCACTGCGTGGCACCTGGGGCAAGTTTCTAATGAGTGGATTTGGTAGACGGAAACTGAAAGAAGCCCGCCGTATATATGAATATATATATATATGTATGTGTGTGTTTGTGTGTCTGTGTTTGACCCCCTAGCATTGCTTGACAATCGATGGTGGTGTGTTTATGTCCCCGTCACTTAGCGGTTCGGCAAAAAGAGACCGATAGAATAAGTACTAGGCTTACAAAGAATAAGTCCTGGGGTCGATTTTCTCGACTAAAGGCGGTGCTCCAGTATAGCCGCAGTCAAATGACTGAAACAAGTAAAAGAGTAAAAGAGAGTAAAGAGTATATATATATTTGTTATTTACATCACCTGTCCTCGTCTGTTGTTGTTTTTTCGTACATTCTCCCATATATATATATATATATATATATATATATATAAAATACAAAATAGGACAAGAACGCAAAACATCCGGACAGTTAGGCGATACAAAAATAGGACAACAAAACATCCAGACAGACGATACAAAGAAAACAAGGACGGGTCATTCGAAGTTTTCTTTCCTCAGTTGAGTAACTTCGCAACTTCGGCTGATTATACTCGAGATTGCTTGAATCTGGCCAGCTCCAAGGAAAAACTAAGCTAAGAGCATTAGATTCCTTCGAAGAAAGTAGCGAATGTATACAAAAACAAGGACGAAAAGAAACTGGACAATGTTACACAAATACAATACTATACATAGCTACTCGGAGGCTTGGTTGGTTGGCCAGTTTGAGGATGGGAGTTCTGGTAATCGGTCTTCTATGGCGATCGGGTGTCCGCGCTAAGTTCGGCATCAATATGGTGCTGGAGAGGGAGCTCATCAGGACCAGTTTGTCTAAGGAGGGTCGCTTCGGCCCAGGGCGGAAACGCAGCAGGCAAAAGGCCCCGTGTCGAGCAGTAGTGGGATCGCGCCTGTGAACAGTCGTCGGTTGGCAGCCTCTTCGATACGACTGAACACCAATCTTTTAAGAGAATAGGCGTAGGAGTGGATGTGTGGTAAGTAGCTTGCTTACCAACCACATGGTTCCGGGTTCAGTCCCACTGCGTGGCACCTTGGGCAAGTGTCTTCTACTATAGCCTCGGGCCAACCAAAACCTTGTGAGTGGATTTGGTAGACGGAAACTGAAAGAAGCCCGTCGTATATATGTATATATATATATATGTATGTGTGTGTATGTGTTTGTGTGTCTGTGTTTGTCCCCCCAACATCGCTTGACAACCGATAGTGGTGTGTTTACGTCCCCGTAAGCTAGCGGTTCGGCTAAAAAGACCGATAGAATAAGTACTAGGCTTACCAAGAATAAGTTCTGGGGTCGACTAAAAGGCGGTGCTGCAGCATGGCCACAGTCAAATGACTGAAACAAGTAAAAGAGTAAAAGAGTATATATATATATATATATATATATATATATACTGTAAACGTCTTAAGTTGATTTGTTTGACTAAAGCATGACCGCAGTCAAATGACTGAAACAAATAAAAGAATAAAAGGATATATATACATATATACACACATATACTTATACATGCATGTATAAATGTATCGTTGTATGTATGTATGTATGTTTACATAAGCATTTTTTTTCAAAGAAATATAGTTTGCAGATGAATATATACATATACATCACGCATAGTTGTGTGTGTATATATATGTTTGGTAGACGGAAACTGAAAGAAGCTCGTATGTATACATGTGTGTGTGTGTGTTTGTGCGTCTGCGTTTGCCCCCCCCCCCCCCAAAAAAAAACATCGCTTGACAACCGATGCTGGTGTGTTTACGTCCCCGTAACGTAGCTTTTCGGCAAAACAGACCGATAGAATAAGTACTAGGCTTACACAGAATAAGTCCTGGGGTCTGATTTGCTCGGACCGCAGTCAAATAACTGAAACAAATAAATTAATAAAAGAATGTTTGTGTGTATACTTTTATTTACGTTTCGTTTTTAACATACATTGATATGTACATGTATTAATGTATATATGGATATATATATATAAACTCTTTATGTTTTTTTATTTATATATATATTTTTTTTTTTTGTAAACCCTTCCTTTTTTTATATATAAATTGTATTCTTTACCCAGCACGAACTTTTGACCCCAAAGGGACTAGATGATGTATATCGCCTTCACGCTAGATAACTCTTCGTCCCCTACCCGGCCATTCTTCCTGGCTGACTGCAATGTGTGCTTGTCTTTCTTCTTCTCCTTTCCATGCCTATATCGTATCAACTTACAATACAAAAAACATTGGTAGCTGAATGTGGGATCTACTGCATATAAATAATATTCATTCTGATAAATTTTCTAAGAGCACTTTTTTAGATTTGAACCTTGGTTCGATTGGTTTATATGGATAAGATTTCAACGTTAGTCACAGCTGTCTTATATATATGATACTCAGCAAACACACACAAAGTGAGAGAAGGAGGGAAGTGAGGGAAGAGGAGTGAGAGATGGGGGAGACTCAAATATGCAAGAGTCTGCATCAATGTATTTTTTGACTATGTATATTTCTTTCGGTATGTGTGTGTATGTGTGCGTGTGTGTGTGCGCGCGCACGCATGTGTGTTTTTGTATGAGTGTTTCAGAGAGAGAGGAGAGACTTAACTAGACACATATGAACCTCACAAAGAACATTTTATTCCTCTATGTCAGCGCTTCTACACACACACATACATACACACACACAGATAGATAGATAGATAGATAGATAGATAGATAGATAGATAGATAGATAGATAGATAGATAGATAGATAGATACACCGACAGACAGGCAGATAGATAGATAGCTAAATAGATAGATAGATAGATAGATAGATAGATAGATAGATAGATAGATAGATAGATAGATATAAACACACATATCCATACTTATATATACGTATGTATGTGCGTACTTACGTGTGTGTGTGTGTGTTAATATGTGCGTTCCGGTGAACGAATCTAAGTCTCTGGAACACAGGCATTGCCGCTTCGTTCCCTGTTTGTTCTATCACAGTCGCTCATCCATACAAACACGTGTGCCAGTATGTAAATGTATATGTGAATGTGTGCATGTGTACGTATGTGTCGTGCATAGGTGTATATGTATGCATATGTGTGAGAGATATGCTGTTGTGATTGCTGTTGTGATTGCTGTCACTCTTGTAACCTTACTCTTTTATTGTTCCTGGAACAAACATTTGGCATTGGTTTGTTGACTAGACTTAAGCGTTCGCCCTATGTTCCATGACATAGATATCCAATGATTTGAAGGCCTAAAACATATGGTGCCCTCATTTTCAAAAAATATATTTTGAATAAGTTCACATTAGGCGCAGGAGTGGCTGTGTGGTTTGTAAGCAAGTTAGATAGATAGATAGATAAGTATATTCTACATAGTAAGTACCGCAAATGTGCGTTTTGCACAGGTATGTAATCTTACATATGTAATATAATAATAAATAATAAATGAGCCCTTTTAAAGCCTAGCCAGGCTCATGGGCCCGGTTTCCCGGTTTCAATGGCGTATGTGTTCCCCAGCATTTTTGCCAGCTGAGTGGACTGGAGCAACGTGAAATGAAGTGTTTTGCTCAAGAACACAACGCGTCGCCCGGTCCAGGAATTGAAACCACAATCTTACGATCATGATGCTGACACCCTAACCACTAAGCCAAGCGCCTCCACACATATATGTAATATAGTAAGCTGAAAAGAATAATTGTCCTGGTCAATTGTCCATAACGGATTGTACAAATATGTAAAATCCTGGTGATTGGTGTTGTTGCTGTTGTTTGTTGTTTAGCACCAGATACTCTTTCATCAAGCAAAAATGTTGTCAAAAGTGTTAGGGTCATGAACAAGTTTTTCTTATTTAACTCTTAAGGTATGATATGAGAGAGATTTGTCTGTCATTCTTAACAGTTTGAGCGACAACTTAGCGGCGTATTCGAGGGAAATGATTTGACGTTTGTTTTTGCCCTTTTTTCTTCATTCGCTAATATTCGTATCGTCCATAACGCGTGAAATAACGATTATGCTTGTCATCTTTACATCTGGGTGACTACGGTGTTGACATATCTCATTAAATAAGCTTTGTTGTTAATTACTGAATCAACCGATACTCGAGTCCGTTGCGTACTGAGAGCAAATTTGTTGACACTTTTATATATACCGTTGATGCGAAGCGGGTCACGATTAGGGATTGAACGTTGCGAAAGTACGGTGAATATTAGAACCCGTTTGTTAGTTGGGTGCACAGAACGTAATGTCTCCATGTTTTCTATGTCATGTCGTCTGTTGTGTTAGCAGTGAGTGTAATCAGCTGAAATACTTAATCACTTGCTTAAAGGATTTCCTAAGCCTATGGAAAAGGGTAATATTCGAACTCTGAACACACAGAGCCAAACAGATATTGCAAGGCATCTCTTTCAAATGCTCTGACATTCTGTGAATCCACCATCTTGACTGGTTCTTTATTCATCGTCCCCGAAACGATGAAAGATGTTGAACCAAGCAGGATTTCAACCCCCAGAACGCAGACAACCGCACAAATTCCGAAAACCATTCTAACCGGCACTTCAATGACATTTCCAAATCGCCAAGTATATTGTACTACATTAATGAATGTAACATTTTCTACTAGAAAAAAAAATGGCTTAACCCCTTTCTATTCTTGGGAGGAGTTTTATATGCAAATAAGTCATTCTAAACTTCCTGTATTTACTTGTATAAACACTTTTCGGACAACGTACTTCCGGTCTTGACAACCGCGTTACCTTTAGTGTAGGAGGGTTTCATGTTAATTGAGTGTACGTGCTGGAGAGTCATGTGCGGAGAACAAATTGTTTTTGATACTGTAATGAAGGAAATACAATGTGTGTTGTAAGTGTGTGGTAATCTCCAATTGAACCAAGTCTTTGAAACGGTTTAGGATATCGTTTGGAACCATTTTCTTTCACCAATACATACAACAACCATAGAAAAAGCACGAATGTCACATATTCTATCTATTTACTCTTCCGCTAAAAGTGTTATACTTGCAGTATAATGGCCTCTGCAAGACGTTTCTGGTCACGTTGCTATTATGCGAAACACTTTGCTTTTATCTTGTCTCATTGTAGTTGCAGCCAAAATAACCTCAACATGAACTCAGGAATCAAATTTCAATTTGTTAAATATAATAGGTTCGAAGTATTCGCCTTTAATTATATTTTTCTTTTTTTTTGGGGGGGGGGGGATTTTGTTTCTATCAATGCTACACTTTGTTTTTATCTATGGCAAGATATGAGAAATTACGCACAGCAAATATATATATATATAGAATTTCTCTGTTTGTTTGAGACTAACAACAAGCGATTTTTGTAAACCTAGACAATACTAACGATGGAAGAGACCTTTTTGTCTCATTGGAGAGGGGGAAACAAGTGCAGCCCAAGACAGGATTTGAACATAGAACAACTATAAGCTTTCTAATTATATACAAACATATATATATATGTATGTATGTATATATGTATATATATACATGTATATATCTATATATATATATATATATATATATATATATATATATATATATATATATATATATATATATATATATATATATATATATGCATATATATATATATATATATATAGAGAGAGAGAGAGAGAGAGAGATATGTATGTATTTACCATTGCTGATAGCAATGATATATGTATATGTACATATATGCATATATAGAAAGAGTGGAGGAGGGAAGGGGAGAGGGAAGAGAAAGAGAGAGAAAAAGATACATGGAGAATGTAGAGTATAGCAGGTTTATATTTGGTTAAAGTAACTGATATTTCTTGCTTACAATACTTTTAGCTTTATAAACTTATAAGAATCTTCTTCACTGTTCTTATCCCATCAATTTATAACACATGAACAACGTGCAGTCATCTGCTTTAGCACCACAACCTGGCCCTGGAGTGCCTTTAGCTAATACAACATTGTTGATGTATGTAGTCGATCAACAACCCTGGTCCGAGAATAACCCATGAATCAAGCTACTTCTTTGCTTTTAGCCAACGCCGGATCCCCAACGAATTGCTTATAGACACTGACACACTTTCTTTCACTAAGTCTGCTAAAAAAAAAAAAATAATTGAAAATGAGAATAAAAAATACGTAATCATCAATGGATTTTGCCGAAATGCAATATTTTTGACAAATGTGGTTACGGGAAGACGTGAAATAATTTTGATGAGCTCATGAAAAAAAAAAAAATAGTTACAAGACAACTTGAGCATAGCACAGAACTGGAAAAATATTTTGAATATTTTGCACGAAAATATCTCGAATACTTTTAAGCCAGTAGTGTGCTAAGCTCAATATCACCACTTTGTTAGCTAATATGAACGATAAATTTGGATGACATCCCACAGATACTGCTATGCGGTGTTTCTTTACCCTAGATTTTGATCCGGGTCAACCCCTATAGATCAGGCCCATGATGAAACGTTTTCTCAGTTGTCACCATCCCGTTTTGTTTTCAGGAAACGTATTTAGAGATACATTTACCTAAACCCTTCTCTCTTAATCTCATATGAGATCACTTAAAAATTACAAATTTCGTAATTATCTGTCAATATTTACACATATCTAACCTTTTTGCTATATCTTGAAATGTCATTTTGATCATTCCAGCGTGTTTCTAAGGCTGTTTTATGCTAGAAATCAAAGTTTCATAAAAAAATTCCAGTTAATAGAATTATGGGAGGTAATGGGTTAAAGAAGATATGGTGTGATTTTGCTGTTATGTTTAGAAGCTCTGACGTTTAACCAGAGTTTGAAGCTTTAGGCGAGTTCAATAATCCTGGATTGCTGTTTTTTAGAAAGGGTTTCCTGTGAATCCTCAAGCCCCATAAGGGACAACAGTTTCCCACATGAGATCAAATCAAATGCCATTAAAAAAAAAAAGCATGAGAAAAACATCATATCTAGATCTTGTGAACAGAAATTTCTTGGGAAACAAGAACAACAGAAAAGAAAAATGAAACTCGAGCTAAATCAAGCCACCATTTTAACCTGGAGCAACAATAATGTTAAAACTGTAAAAGAGTACATGATAAAGGTATTTCTGGATAGCTAATAAGCAGTTCTCATCTCCACAAATGCTACATACGTATAGATCCTGCTTATCTTCAACATATCTGGTTATAACGGGTTATGTACTTACCTACCTGATACAAATGATAGTATTATCAATACACACACTGATGTGGTTTAGATATCCATAGATAGCCTAATAATTAGATAGGTAACGACTTCACTTTTAACGTTGCACTTCATGTATACCTGGGCACACACGCGCAAACATACACACACACACACACACACACACACACACACACACACACACACACACACACACACACACACATACTTATATGTATGTTTGTTTGTATGTATGTATGTTTGTTTGTATGTATGTATGTAGTGTGTGTGTGTGTGTGTTTGTGTGTGTGTATATACGGTTGCCTGCTTTCTGAGGCTGTGAACGATGTATTTATGGATGATACGAATGTAACAATACGCACTGAAGCCTGAATACGCCTGATACTTTCCCATGATAGCTTAGCTGCTTAGAATAGAAACACGGAGAATACGATTTTACTGTGCTTTCCAGAGTGGAATGTTTTTGAACATAACTATGACACAGAATTCGCAGCTGTAAAAGAATACTTGAAAGTAATTATCTTAACTTATCCACCTCTTGGCAAAAGGAACACAAGGAGCCGCATACGGAAGTAGCTGTCTTATGCTGGTGGCCTTCAAGACTACGTAAGAAACAGGTTTTGCTTGATGCCTGCCTAAAACTGGCTTTTTTACTGTCTTACATGCAGATAGAAGCAGAATATTCTAGCCTTCGAATGTTGGCTTAGCTTGATCAACACAATGGTTTTCATTTATCAACGAAATAGAAAGGGCTTGCTATTATGTATGTATGTTTGTAAGTACGTACGTACGTACGCACAAAGGTTATGTATGTTTAGGCATACACGTACGTATGAACCACTCTTCTACTTGGTAATGTCGTTGAACTGCGGCCATACTAGAGCACTGCCTTAAAGAGTTTCTTCGAAAATGAAATTTAAAAAAACGACCCTAGTAAATAGTTTCGAAGTCTGGTACTTAACCTTTTGGTTTCGCTAGGTAACGGGAAAGTAAAAAAACGAACATCTGTCGTCAAGCAGTGTGTCTGGTGGTAGTGGTGGTTGTGTTGGTGGTGTTGGGAGACAGACACGCACGCACATACACACACATGCGCACGCATGCGCGCACACATATATCATGTGTGTGTGTGTGTGTGTGTGTGTGTGTATGTGTGTGTGTGTGTGTGTGTGTAACCTATGGAGCAGATATACAAACCTGGCAAAATCTACGCGTTACTCCGTAGTGAAAAAAAGATGAACAGCCTTCATCGATTTGATATCTTATTGGATTCTCACCAGAGGCGTCTACATAAATTTCACCAATCCCAGAGAAACAAGTAACCAATTTGTTTATGCACTCTGCAAACTCAGAGGCTACAGGCCGCAGGGCCTATTAAATTCCACACTGTAAGTGCTTCACACATGGATCTTTTCTGTTCGGCTGCTATTTCAATTTCTTCAATTTTGCTCCACTTGAGTTCAAATTTGGTGTATTGGTGTGGTTTTGTATGGTAATCATTGTTATGAAATTAATTTTCTCTATAAATCAATAAATAAAGAGTTAATAGCTTTTAAAGTTTGAAAAATTTGGGTAATTTTAGCCAATCGAAAGCCACAGACAAACAGGTGCCTGTTTCTAGAGTAAAATTTGCAAAAAACCACGTGTTTACAAACTGATAATTTGCACTGCGTCTTCTTGCTTGTATCCATCTTTTTCTGCTCTTAAAACTACAAAATGGGTTGTTTATTCTTATTTTTTTCGCATTCAACATATTTCTTGTTTACTTGGTTTTTTAGTCATTTTCTTTTATTAAATGCTTGAAACACATGCATCGTCGCAATGTTGATATTATTGTTTTGTCGTCTTACGATTTTAGTCACGCACAAAATGACTGCTTCGAAATCCTATTTTCTGACTGAGAAAAAATAATCAAAC
>NC_142942.1:4878328-4903328 GCF_046866305.1 Octopus bimaculoides | reverse complement strand
ATATATATATATATATATATATATACACAATATATATATATACATATATACACATACATACATATATATACTTATATGTATGTATGTATGTATGTATATATATATATATATAATATATTAACATACACACACACACACACACACACACACACACACACACACACACACACACCAATGGTACGTGCGTGCATGTAAGTGTGCATAGGTATACACTGGCACACACACAGAGGCAAACACATATGTGTATGTGCGTGTATATATATATATATATATTGGTATTCACACACAAAAAAATATTTAAAAAACAAAAAGGATACTCGCAGCTTGGATTTTGTTGAATGTAAATAAGAAGAGGGGTCGAAGGTGTAGGAGGCTGGGGTCATTTAATCTAAGCAACTAACAGGAAGTTGACACTTGAAGCGTTTCTTTGATAGCAAGTAAAGTAAATAAATATGAGTGGAGTCATTAGCCGAAGAACTACGATAACAGCCGAGTACAAACGGTGGAGAAGGGGCTGGATTCTTGCTACGATGGATTCAGTTGTTATGGAGAGGTAATCCAAGTATGTGTGTGGCTGCGAGGGGGTGGTCACGCTTTTGTTGTGTTCGTTTTGTTTGTGTATGTTTGTGGAGTTGGTTTAGGTTTTTTTTTTGTTCGTTTTACTCCTATATTTGGTGTCAGTATTGTAGTTGTTGTTCTTAATTTTATTGTTGTTGTTGTTGTTTAACCCCAGGTCAAACCTGATTGAGTTGGCCTTGGATCAAAGATATTTCACCTGTGGCCATCAACCTGTAGCTTCAAACTACATCAAAGATTGTATTAGGAATCCAGATTCTGAGTATCAATGAGGCGAGCCGGTAGGATCGTTACCGCTACGGACAAAATGTTCCGCGGCATTTCGACCGGCTTGACGCTCTGAGTTCAGGTTTCGCCGAGGTTCATTTTCCCTCTCATCTTTCTAGGGTCGATAAATTACGTACCAGTTGAATACTGGGTTCAACGTAATCGACTTACCTCTCCCCCAAAGTTTCAGGCCTTGTGCTTATAGTGGAAAGGATTATTATTAAGGCGTCGAGCTGGCAGAATCGTTACCGCGGCGGACAAAATCTTCAGCGGCATTTCGTCTGTCTTTACGTTCGGAGTACAAGTTCCACTGAGGTCGACTTTGCCTTTTATCTTTTCCGGGTCGATAGAATAAGTACCAGTTGATTACTTGGGCTGTTGTAATCGATTTATCCCCTTCTCCATAAAAAAATCATGAAGACCTTGAGCCAAAATTTGAAACCATTATTATTTGCCATAAAGCCTACAAAATCTGAAAAATAGAATTATTTTCAAAAAATAATTAAGTATACACATTGTGCCATAATTTTAATTTTAACTGAATCTTATTGTTCGATTAGTAAGATTGTATTATCTTAGGGTATTTTGCAGTTTTACTAAAGGTGTGGCTGCGTGGTAAGAAGCTCGCTTGCCAAACACATGGTTCCAGGTTCAGCCCCACTTTGTGGCACCTTGGGCAAATGTCTTCTACGGATCTTTATGGTTTGACGGCCAACACTTGTTTTCTTAACGAAACACTTTCAAACTTGGGATACTGGTAGAATGTCATATAAAACATCTTTTTCTCTTAGCCTTCTTAACAAAAATTACTTCTTAATAAGTTATTACATGTTAAAGTTGTCGTATTTCTGTAATTTCAACCAATCACTGACGTCTATTCAGCTGAATACAGTTAGTGCTGTTCGGTGTCAAGTGTGTTATTCCTTGTTTAATTATATCATTATTCCCTAGTAAGGGTTTAGGGTTTTAGGGTTAGGGTTCGGGTTTTAGGGTTAGGGTTGGGGTTAGGGTTAGGGTTATGGTTATGAGTTATAGGGTTAGGGTTAAGGTTATGGCAAAAATAATCATAACCCTAACCGTAATCCTAAAACTAACCCTAACTCTAAAACCCGAACCCTAACCCTAAAACCCTAAAGCTTAAACCAGTACAAACGCACGAACGATGTCATAAATAACAGTGACAAACGAAATATATACCGCTGATAGTTATTGTTGACAACGGATAGTTTTTGTTGACAATCAACGGCACTAATTTTATTCAAGGGAAAAAATCCCGTAACACCGTTGTTTACATTCCACGCCGTAATTGTTTTCACCTCAATAGACGTCAGTGATTGGTTGAAATTACCGAAATACGACAATTTTTTACATGAAATAACTTCGAATACAAAATTTTTTATCTGTTCTATAACACAAAATATACAAGTATTCGAAGTTTGAAAGTGTTTCGGTACCAAAAACACTACATAAAAAAATGTTGGCCGCCAAACCATAAAGATCCTCTTCTACTATAGCCTCGGGTCGACCAAAGACTTGTTAGGGGAAACTGAAAGAAGCCCGTCATATATGTGTGTTGTGTGTGTGTGTGTGTGTGTGTGTGTGTGTGTGTGTGTGTGTGTGTGTGTTTATTTGTCCCCCACCCTCCATCACCGCTTGATAACCGGTGTTGGTGTGTTTACATCCCCGTAACTTAACGATTCGACAAAAGTGACCGATAGAATAAATGCTAGGCTTAAAATAATAAGTCTGGGATCGATTTGTTCGTCTAAAATCCTTCGAGGCTGTGCTCCAGCATGCCACCGTCAAATAACTGAAACATAAAATAATAGTAGTAACGCGGGGCTATTTGAGAGAAATTTGGCTACTATTTTTAGCAGATCGAGTGATGACATTGTAATTCTTTCGTTGGCATGTTGCTGCTGTCACTCGTTGTGATGGTATTTGTAGAGGTTGTGGTGGTAGTAGTAATGGTAGTATTGTCGCCGCTGATGCTGATGATGATGATGATGATGATGATGATGATGATGATGATGATGATAATGATACAACTGTTTATTTCAGTACTGCTGACTGAATTGTTGTTGTTGTTGCTGTTCCTCTTCAGGGTTGCTGTGAATGTTATTGTTACCGATCGAGGCTGTTGCTACTGTCCATGTCATTCCAGATATCATGCTGCTGCTGATGATGATATTTGTGCTGTTGCTGCTATCGGCTTACTTTTTTATTTATTTATTCGTTGGTTTTTGCTTTTATTGTTTCGCTTCTTTTTTTTTTTTTTTTTTTTTTTGCTCTTCGTTTTATCCTGAATTTATTTTTATTTCATCTTTGATGGCTTAGCAAGGAAAGGGCAACATTCATGACCCTTTTCACTGCCTTTGTGACAGGCGAAAGGGAAGAGATCTGGGATGCACTCAAGACCCAAATGGGTATGTTAAACTGGAGTGTAGGACAACCCTACTCCAGGACAAACCTGTAGAAAAAGAAGAAAGAAACTCTAGGAAAAATCCCCTCAAGGACGAAACTCCACAGGAAAAAAAAAATCAAGCAATTTTAAGTCATAAATTTTATTTTTATTATTTGTAGTTTCTGAACCGCTTCCCAACCACATGGTCCGGGGTTCAGTCCCACCGCGTGTTAACTTGGGCAAGTGTCTTCTACTATAGCCTCGAGCCGGCACAAAACTTTGTGAGTGGATTTGATAGACGGAAACTGAAGGGAACCCCTCAACTTCTCCTCCTCCCACCAAGCTTTCCATCCCCTATTCCCAATTCCTCCGTCTACGCAGGCTCTGTAGTGACGACCATGGCTTTGAGACTCAGTCTCAACTCATGGCTCGCCACTTCATCGTACGTGGGTATCCCCTCACCACTATCCACGCCGCCCTTGCCAGAGCACTTCCATGGGCTGTGCAGCTGCTATCTTCCCCCGAACCCGCCCCACCGTCTCCTGCCTCCCTTTTCCCCTCACCTACCACCCCACCACCCTAGGCCCGAAATGTTAAAGACTTTTTCACTTCCCGAGCGTTATACTAATACATCTGTTTGTTGTCTACACTACCTGTCTTCGTCTTTTGTTTTTTGTGAATTCTCCCCAATATATTACACGCTCACGTGGTCGGACCAGTTGATCCTGTCTCCTCTATTCACCCAACGAACATCTACTCTCGTATACTTCAGATGCACCTTTCCTGCCCATGGATTACACTGGACTCCTCTATTGATGAAAAATCGCTCCAATACACCACGACGTTCGAAGCTCTTGAACCTTTTGAATTTTTCGCAACTTTTTTATACTTTCTAAACATTTTTTGCACTTTCTACTTTTTCTGTGGAAGAGCGTAGGCTCGAAACGATAAAGACTTTTTCACTTTCCGAGCGTTAAACTAATACATCTGTTTGTTGTCTACACCACCTGTCTTCGTCTTTTGTTTTTTGTGAATTTTCCCTATGTGTGTGTGTGTGTGTGTGTGTGTGTGTGAATGCTTGTATGTATGTATGTACATTAGTATTTTCTTCAATCCTCTGACCATCGTGATTTGAAGCGACTACTCATACTTGTGTATTTGGTGTATATCTGTTCATGCTCGTGGAGTGATCAGGTATAGTTTTGGAAGAGATTTTCCAAGTGTTCAGAGTGGTGTTAGATACTAAGCTAGCAGCAGCTATATAGCTAGTTGAGTGCTTCTTGGAGTACCATCAACTTGTATTAGGTCTTTTAGTAAGAGACTAAAATACCACAGAATTTGGCTTCCTTACATTTTGGCCACGTTAAGGAAGATATGCAAAATTTATGCATTCATAACACTTTGCTTCGACTACATTCGTATAACGAGCCTATGAAACTTTAAGTTTTATGGTGCGGAATCGAATTGTTATTAATAAATAATAATAGATTCAACTCTTACCAAATATGCTGAGCATATATATATATATATATATATATATATATATAAGCAATGTTAATTCTCTAAATGAAGTATTAACAGTAACTGCACGATAAAGTGTAGTATATTGCCACTTAAGTGTGGCTGACCCCTAGGGGTGGATGTTACTGTTGCTTTTAGCCCCAGGAGGACATCTCCTCCAGCTGGCTTATCGACACACGACTGTGTCCTGTTTGCCAAGGGAGTTATCCCTCTCACCTCGACCAGCAGCACGAACGTATCCGGATTTCAGGGTTATTTCCCTTCGTCGGCGTTCGACAGCTGATGACCTTGGTGAGAGAGACAAAAACCTGGCAAACCTTATATCTTCTTTTCCAGTGAAATTCTTCACTGATATTGAAAAGGTGAAAACAAGCAATGTTAATTCTCTAAATGAAGTATTAACAGTAACTGCACGATAAAGTGTAGTATATTGCCACTTAAGTGTGGCTGACCCCTAGGGGTGGATGTTACTGTTGCTTTTAGCCCCAGGAGGACATCTCCTCCAGCTGGCTTATCGACTCACGACTGTGTCCTGTTTGCCAAGGGAGTTATCCCTCTCACCTCGACCAGCAGCACGAACGTATCCGGATTTCAGGGTTATTTCCCTTCGTCGGCGTTCGACAGCTGATGACCTTGGTGAGAGAGACAACTCCCTTGTCAAACAGGACACAGTCGTGTGTCGATAAGCCAGCTGGAGGAGATGTCCTCCTGGGGCTAAAAGCAACAGTAACATCCACCCCTAGGGGTCAGCCACACTTAAGTGGCAATATACTACACTTTATATATATATATATATATATATATATACACACACACACACACATATATATATATATATATATATATATATATATATATATATATATATATATATATATATATATATACACACTCACACGAACAAGTATATATGTGTATATAGAGAGAGATACACACATACATACATACATCTGCTTATACTTAAATAAATAAATTGCTCATTTGATCAGTTGTCAAACTCTGGAATTCGTACGCGGATGATTAACGGGTTTATCTAAAAGCTGGTTGTTTTGCAGGAAGGAAGAGGGGTTTCTTAATAAAATGTTTCGAACATCGAGTATGAGGCGGGCTTGAAGAAAAAAAAAATAATAATAAAACGTAGCAAAACCGGGTGTACATGCACAGCGGGTATTAAGTTATGTGGAAATATTCTGTTAACAATATTTTAGATTTGAAATATAACGTGCTACCCATGGCGTGATTTTTTTTCAGCTAGCTAAATGCATTAGTTGTAATTCTAAAGATTTCATCGCATATGAAGGGTTATATTTGAGTAGGAAAGAAAACGAATATTAAAATAACTAAAAATATTAATGGGAAAATGGGTATTGCATAGAACTTGTTTATTGGAAAGAATTATAGTGTAAGAAAATTGTGGCGCTAACAAATATACCCTTGCATCAGATTTAGGGAGCAAAAATGATCGGTTTATCTAAATTGTAGAAGATTCCATATATCCAAAGGTCGAAATATAATGGAACATTATATACACATATACACATAAATATTATATTATATTATAACACACACACGCATACACGCACACACACACACACACACACACACACACACACACACATATATATATAGTGAGAGAGAGAGAGAGAGAGAGAGAGAGTGAATGAGAGATAGAGAGAGATCATTATATATACACTGTGGAGGAAGAACTAAAAGTTTATTGATCGGATAGTGTCAGCTAAAATATAGGATAGAATCGGTAATAAGCAAAATTATACAGAAAGAAGTAATAATAATTATATAACAGATATTTTGTTTGTAAAAACATTTTTCTTTTGAAGAGAGCCATGGAGTTATGATGAAATCTGTATGGAACTTGCAAAAATTTCAGAATCTGATAAAAAAAAATTTTAATTCGAGGTGAGAGCATCAAGTCTGTTAAATCAAATATTATTTTGCTGTGTAATCTACGTTGAATTGACAGGATAAATTAATGGATTAAAGCTGTTGGAAGAGAGGATAATGCACTTAGTAAATGTATTTTGCAAGCTTAATTTTGTACATATAATTAATCCAAGTGAGTGGTTATTTTCAGAAACGTGTTTGTCAGAAAGAATCGTTTTCCAGTAAGAAAAGAAAAAAAAAACAATAAAAAGTGTTCAGTGTATTAGAGATAATTTAATGTAAAAAAGAAAATTAGTGGGTGGTTAGTTGTAACAGTAGCTGCTAAGTCTAAGAAACTGTATCGGGGTTTTGTATTGGTATGTAATAGTACATTTGGCATTCGATATCAATGGTATTCACATAGATTATAACAAATAGTTCTACACTGGTAGTTAGAGATATATAAAGCTATGTAAGGAATCTATTTAAAATAAAGTAGGATGGAATATATATATAAGACATGAATGACAATAAGGTATCCGATTAGTGGAAAATAGTTAATAGAGGATAAGGTAGAGGACAAGTTGACATGAACGGCGGAAATTTGTGCTACTTCTGCGGAAACACTAAATGTATTGGTATGCTATGAAATGCAATATAATGTGAAGAGTGGCGTTAATATGTAGAAAAGGCTGTGTGGTAAGAGGTTTGCGCCCCAACTACATGGTTCCAAGTTCAATTCCATAGCGTGAAACCTAAGACAACTGTCTTGTAATATAGCTTCAGGTCGGCCAAAGCCTTGTGAGTGAATTTAGTAGATGGAGACTGATAGATGCCCGTCGTATGGGTGTATGTCTGTGTGTGTGTGGGAGGGGGAGATTGTATGCATATATTTGTGTGTGTCTTTGTATCAGTGTTTATCTCCCCCACCGCTTGACAACCGGTGTTGGTGTGTTGACGTCCCCATAACCTTGAGGGTCGGCAAAAGAGACCAATAGAATAAGTGCCAAGCTTTAAAAGATAAAGAAAATAAGTACTGGAGTCAATTCGTTCGACTAAAATCCTTCAAGGTGGTGTCCCAGCATGGCCCCAGTCTAATGACTGAACCAAGTAAAAAAAAAAGAAGAAGAAAATGATTCGGAAAATACTAAATTATAATGTAACGACAAGAGTTTAAGAATTAAGTCCAACTATACACTCGTTAATATGTTGATTTTTAAGAATTAAGTAAATACAGTTCTTTTTAAGATGCAATGCGTTTTGTGTGTAGTAAATTATGGTCGTTAACAGATAACTGTTTACGTGAGTAATTAGTTTGAATGATTTTAAGGTTTCCAATATTTGAGTGTAAGACAAAACTCCATTGGACACAGAACCACGTAGACAAAACACCCTAGGAAAAATTCTCTAAGGACGAAACCCCATTGGACGAAAAGACCAAAAAAAAATCATATTTCATAAGATACCATGTCGTTGAAAAATTAAAACAAAAACAATATTGAAAACCACATTAAGTGCTGAGGTTCATTTAAAGTTCACTTTGCAACAACCTGATGCTGTACCCCAAATTATTCAGAAATTCCTCCATGATATTTCTCTCATTAACGTAGTCCTGAGTGAGGTTTTGTCTTAGTTGGGGTTTGTCCGGGCGCATCCAATATTTTGTGATAGAAAGAGGTCACTATCTCTGAATGCCGATTAAGAAAACTGATGAAGAAAATTATTTCTTAGAAATCACAAGCACAAAGCTGACAGATCTTTATATTGCTAGTATATAGTTTAACAAAATAAAATATCTTTGACTGAATGTTATAAATCCGTAGTTTTCAACCATTTTTTTAACTATGGCCCATTTTGATTCCTATTTCATTGTATTAGACTCTCATGTCCATTCAATGTCTAAAGATATCAACTATATTTTAACAACTAAATATTATTAGGAATTTTATCTGAAAAAAATTGTTCAAAAATTTGGTGCGTTTTTATTTCTTCTTTACTGTTTCAGTCATTAGACTACGGCCATGCTGCAGCATCACCTTGAAGAATTTAGTCGAACATTTCAACTTCGGTACTTATCATTTTTTGTAAAGCCTGGTATTTATTCACTCGGTCACTTTTTACCGAAACGCGAAGTTACGGCGACGTCAATACGCCAACACCGGTTGTCAAGTGGTGGTGGGGGACAAACATATACACAAAGTCACACACTGGCACCTCGGGCAAGTGTCTTTTAATATAGCCTGAGGCCGATCAAAGCTTTGAGTGTGGATTTAGTAGACGGAAACCCGTCATGTGTGTATGTGTGTGTGTGTGTGTGTGTGTGTCTTTGAGTGTATGTTCGTCTCCCCATCACTGCTCAACAACCGGTGTTGGTGTGCTTACATACCCGTAAATTAGCGGTTCAGAAAAAGAGACCGATAGAATAAGCACAAGGCTTTAAAAAAAGGTACGTCCTGAGGTCGATTTCTTGAACTAAAACCCTTCGAGGCGGTGCTCAAGCATGGCCTCAGTCAAATGACTGAACTAGGTAAAAGAACAACAGAATAAGAATATATATATATATATATATATATATATATATATATACGGCGGGTTTCTTTCAGTTTTTGTCTACCAAATCCACTCACAAGGCTCTGGCCAACCCTAGGCTACAGTAGAAGACACTTGCCCAAGGTGCCACGCAGTGGGACCGAACCCGGAAACCATGTGGATAGGAAGCAAACTCCATACCATATAGCCACGCCTATGTTGTAGAAAGAAGTGTAACCAATTTACTACACATAAATTTCAGCAACTCAATCTTATTCGAACCGAAAAGGGTCACGTGGACTCATACATGAACAACAGCTTACCAACAATGGATGAAAGTTGATGCGATAATGAAGTAGTGTTTTGCTGCGGTTGATGTGATTATTGCGATTGTTGGTGCTTGGTGCTGCGCCGCTGTTGAAGATATTGTTGTCCTTGCTTTTGCGACTGTGATTGTAGAATCTTCACATTGTTTGCCAACGAAATGCTTATCAATCACACAACTGCCAACAAGATTGAATTGCCTGACTCTCTCACACATGCGTACGTACATAGATATATGCATGTATGTATGTATGTATGTATGTATGTATGTATGTATGTATATATATATGTATGTATGTGTGTGTGTATGTATGTGTGAATATATATGTATATATACACACGCATATATATATGTATGTGTGTATATATATATATATATATATATATATATATATATATATATGCACACACACACACACACACACACATATATATATATATATATATATATATATATATATATATATATATATATATACATATATTTATTTATTTATTTATTTATATATATAGGCATATATATATATATATTTATATATATAGACATATATATATATATATACGTACACACACACAAAGATGGATGTTAGAGAGACTGGCTGATGTCGTGAAAGTATTCCTTACAATTTCCATCACGCGAAATTTATGGGTTTGTTATAATTGCATTATTGTTACAGCATTATTGGTGGTGTTGCTTCTGTAGTAGTAGTTGTAGTAGTAGCAGTTGTTGTTGTTGTTGGTGGTGGTGGCGGCGGCGATGATAGTGGTGGTAGAGCTACTGCTGAGGATGAAGATGAGGATTTTAAATTGTACTTTCAATGATAAGATATATTAAGTCCAGAACAATTCTACAATGATCTGGCAAAATTAGCTCAATATTTTATATATACATACACTGTATATATATATATATATATATATATATATATATATTTATATATACATACACTGTATATATATATATATATATATATATATATATATATATATATATATATATATATATATATATATATATATATATATATTTATAGGGTGCGGTCGATCCTATTATATCGTTCCCTACTCACTAGGGAGCAGTGCAGAAGTAAGCCGAATGATGGTTGTTCTAAATAAAGCTTCCAACACAATCTGTCTTCCGTATTAATCATTTCGAATATATATATATATATATATATGTATGTATGTCCCTACCCCCGTCTCTCCCTCTCTCTCCTTCTCCCTGTCCACGAAAGACACCCAAGTTCCAACCATTTAGATCGTTGTTGCCTTTACATATATCTACATATAAATATATATTCACGCTGAGCTTGCCCGAAATTCCAATCTAAGAACTCCAGTCACTAAACATTGAGCCCCTATGAACTATAACACATGGTTGCATATGAACTTCTTAATCGAAACAACCATGCCTATAACTGTATATCATATGTTCTCAAAGTGGGCGCTGAGACGATCCAGGTGGGCGCTGGTGCGTAAGGGGGTGACGTGGTTGGGGTAGGGGCGATAGAGAAAGAGGAGGCGTTGGAAGGAAGGCAGGATATTGGTGGATGCTATGAATTTATTGTAATATTATAATATTATATACAAATTAAATAATATATTAAATATCAAATGATTCATAGTATATATAAATTAGTAAAATATAAAATATTTATTTATACATAAAAATAGGAGGGTATCATGTGACCATGAGGTGGGGTGGCCCAAAAAGTTTGAGAACCTCTGCTATATATGCTTAGGTTCTCATGTACGGATGTAGAGATAAATATGCAAATAAACCAATAAAACTGTTTGGGTTTGATATACAAAATATACATGAAAGTATACATGTAAATAGAGAGAAAGCAAAGACTGATGAATATTCAAGTATAAGTATATGGATATTTTAATATTAACTGAGTAAAGTAGAAAGACAGAAAATTTAGTGGGGAAGGTATACATACATATAAGCATATATGCATGTACATATTCATGCATACACACACAAATATATATGTATATATACGCTTATACATACACCTCCCACACGTATAGGCATAGAGAACATTAGTAATATACACATACACACACATACAGAGGAAGAGTGAGTGAGTGACTCACTGACTCACTGAGAGAATGAGTGAGTAAGGAGTGAGAGATAGACAGACAGACAGACATACAGACAGATAGATAGATAGATAGATAGATAGATAGATAGATAGATAGATAGATAGACAGACAGACAGACAGACAGATAGATAGATAGATAGATAGATAGATAGATAGATAGATAGATAGATAGATAGACAGATAGATAGATAGATAGATAGATAGATAGACAGACAGACAGACAGACAGACAGACAGATAGATAAAGATAGGCAGACTAAGAGAGTGGGGAACTGAGAAGAGAGATAAGGAAAAAGACATTGATTGAGACGAAGGGTATAAAGGGTCAAAGAAATCAGCTTTTCACAAAATATAGTTTGCATTCCTGATAGAATCCCTACTGTGACATCGAGTGTTGGCCAGAAAAATAAGTGGATGGTGATCAAAATAACACAAATTCTAAAGATTTCTTTCTTTGTTCTTAAAAGAACATAAATTTGGGATGGACAAAGCCTTGTTTTCAGCTTCACACCTAATTTAACATAAATTACGGAGGTGTGGCTAGCTTGTCATGTGTTTTGATCTGAGATCGTGGGTTGAAACTAAATCGATTGCCGGATGGAAGACGGGGTCCTGACAAAACTCCCCAGGGACAAAATCCCCCTCTGGACTAAATGAATGCGAAGACCATGGAGGAATTTCTGAATGGCGTTAGGGTACAGTATTAGTTTGTAGCAAAATGAACTTCAAATGAACCTCATTTAATGAGGTTTTCAATATGGGATTTGTTGTGATATTTCAAAGATACCTTATGATGTTTTTTTATTATGTTCACTTTTACCATTTGGGTTATTATATAAATAATGTAGTGTTTTACATCTCAGAGAAGAGTTCATAAATTACAAATAATAAGAATACAAATTATAATTTCAATATTGCTTGTTATTTTTTGTCCTCAAAGGCTTTTTTCCGATTTTTTTAATTTTTTCCTTAGGAGTTTTTGTCTTAGTGGGGTTTTGTCCTGAACTCGTGGAAGACACATGCTAACCGGTCAGAAATACATAAAGGCCTTTTCTTAATCCCAAGTTAATGTATTTTGAAGAGACCAATATTCAAAGGCAGCCTAATCGTGTATCGTTTATCTTTTACTTGTTTCAGTCACTGGACTGCGCCCGTGCTGGAGCACTACCTTGAAATGATTAGCCGAGCAAATCGACTCCTGCGTTTATTTTTAAAGTCTGGCACTTATTTGATCGATCTCCTAGGTCAAAGCGCTAAGTTACGGAGACGTAATCAAACAAAGCTGGTTCTAAAGCGGTGATGGAGACATACATAAAGACACACACATGTATGCATACATTCGTGCATGCATGTACGCACGTACGTACGTATATAAGTACGCACGTATGTATGTTGACAACGGGTTTCAACACAATTTCCGCCACCCAATTTCACTTACAAGGCATTAATGGGCGCACGCAGGCTATAGTGAGTAGAAGACAGCCAAAATTTGAACTGAACCCGAAATCATTAACTTGCATAGCGAGCTTCTAAACCACTTACATTGCCAAAAATTCAAGAACATTAGACGGAATTATTTGCAGTTTATGCTCTGGTTATTTGTAGTTTCAGTGTGGAGGCGCAATGGTCCAGTGGTTAGAGCAGCGGACTCGCGGTCATAGGATCGCGGTCAGCCTTATTACACTGTGTCACGCTGAATATCCCCGAGAACTACGTTAAGGGTACACGTGTCTGTGGAGTGCTCAGCAGCATGCACGTTAATTTCACGAGCAGGCTGTTTCGTTGATCAGATCATCTGGAACCCGCGACGGAGTAACAACAACAACAACAACAATTTGAAGTTTTAGTACAAATACCGCCGAGGGCAGTCTTAGCCTTTTATTCTTTCGGAGGCGACAAAATATCGTACACTTTAAGTATAGCGTTGATATGATCGACTCCTTCCTCTCAAATTTCTTAGTCTGTGCCTTCGTTAGAAATTATTAACTCTGTTCTCCAATGCATCCTACTCTATTTCAGATGCTACAGTGTGATTTATTAGATATGTGGCTGCTAGTTCTAGCAGATCAAATGACAATGTAGAGGAGCCGTGGTTGAATGGAATTTAGAGATGTTATTATGCATTGTTAATGTCGGTGTATAAGGGAGCAATTATCTAAATGTTCATTGAGAGAAAGAAATGATGCATATTAAACAGCCTTCCTTCTTTAATTGTTCCAATTGTTATAAATCACGCAGAGATTCCTTCATTGGCTTATTATTGACAGAAGTTCAATACAACATTGCAAATTAGTGAAGCAGTCGGAAAATATACAGTGTCCCCACTGCTGACATTTATGAACTGTAACGCTTCTTAAGTATATTAAATTATATGGAGATAGATTTAGCTACGCCTATAGTGCAATGCTAATGACAGAATAAGAATTGATTGTTGATTCTTTGAATTGTGGTTTCACTTCTCATCCACATTGCCAGCTGCAAACTTACAAATCAATATCTTGTGTGGGGTAACTCGCTGATGGAAACTGCGAAAGGCTGTCCCCTGTCTGTGCGCGTGCGCACGCGTTTGTTTAAAGAATGGTGTTATTGCTCATGCTGAATCCCTTTGACTACATTAATTTTGTTCGAGAAAAATTGGACAAAATTATAACCAGACTGAAATAGGTACTAGACTCGATGTCATGGGCTAAAATCTTTGAAGGTTGTGCTCCAGCATGATTACAGTTTAGTGACGAAAACCAGTGAAAGAATATGAAATTAAACCAGTACCTTTGGTTAGTTGAGACACACAAACACCTGTGCACGTAAAGAGCTGAAACCCCCCAAATACGAACGGATATATTGTGTTTTGACAAAATGAAAATATAAACATATTCCACAGAGGAAAATGCATAACAGTTGAAGGCAGCGGTTTGGCAAAGTCTTTAGACCATTGTTGCGGTTCACTTCATCCTGAGTTCAAATCTTACTGAAGTCAACTTCCTTCGAAAAGTTAAGAGGTCGATAAATTCAGGGACGATTCCAGGTCGATGAATTATCGGGGTTAAGGTTAGAATATTTGCTCCGATTCTTTGCGCTCTAACTCTCAGATGGTGTCAACCTATCTACCAATTTAACCTAACCACCTGCGCCTGGGCGACTTTAGTGGAATCCGCTCTGTCGTAGACGTTCGGGCTAAGTTACTGGTTTGAGGATAACTTTATCCATTTCCTCCACTAGTCACAAGAGCCCTCAAAAATAAAGGGCCATATGTGATGAACTTCTTTCTTTGACTAAACGGTAAATACTGCACAAAGAAAGGAAGCAGAAGTAGAAGCTGGTATGATCGGGTATCCAAGGAAACTTATAGTAGTTGCATGGGCCCGGGAACAGGGGGCGCAGTTGGTGCAAGTGCACCCCCTAGAATTTTTGCGGAGTGCAGAACCAAAATTTGCAGCCCTACTTATTTTTCTCGGGTTTACAAAACAGTGAATAAAAAAGTGATGTGTAAAAAGTAGCTTGAAATTAGGTTCCTTCTCAAAGAACAAATCACAAAAATAAATAACAGAAAAAAAAAAAAAGACCTTATTTGTAAAAAATTTTGGACCTGGATTTGCACCCCCTAAGCAAATTTCGTTCCCGAGCCAGTGAGTAGTTGTCTTTGTAGGCAAACTTTAATTCATGAAAGTTCGTAGAAGTAAATAAAATTGCATTGAAGACACACATAATGCATGGATTTCTGTTGCTTTCTTTTTTAATGTTTTAATTCTACTATATTAGTTTTCGTGTCGTCTTTTGTCTCTACTCTGAACATATCTGTTAAACTATATTTCTGGAGATCTTCCGTGGCTAGCATACATATAACTCAATTGAAAACGTATAGAATAGACTTGTGATCTAAATAATGTACATACTTACATCCATACATATACGCATAGATGACACACGCGCGATAGTACCAAATGTTGGTAGTAAAGTTTATAAGGATGTAGAAGAACGATTTTTCACTTAACAAAGTTCATATGTTCGGTAAAGCAGGGACAACAGCTGACTAAAATATACGGTTAAATATCCCTTGACTTACCGTAGATTTCACTAAAGCTTACAGTGTTAGTTGTGAAATGTTTAAGTCTAGTGTGACCCAGGAAGTGTGTAGAACATTATATGATCTACGTCTATCAGGAAATGCAATCTTCCGGGATGGATGGGAATAAAAGCCCTTCAACTTATAATAGCTTTTGTTTAAGTCTACAGATGTAAGGAACATGGATTTTATTAGTGGGACCCAGGAAGTGGTTAAAAATAGAAGGGACATATATAGCATGTAATGAAAAGAAATATCTGTCTTTTTCATCTCATTTATACGACTCTTAAAACTCTCATCTTTATTCTATTTTCTTCAATCTCCTTAAGCAGACCCTAACACATTTCCCTTTCTTTTTTTATGGACGGTTTATTGATTTTTTCATCGTCAAATGTATGTGTGTGTATGAATCGAAGCACACGCACAATAACACACAGGCATACGCAAATTTAAACGAAAACACATAAAATCACAAACAACACAGGTATACTCGTTCATTCACGCACTTCACCCAAACTCTCTCTCTCTCTCTTTCTCTTTCCCCCTCCTCTCTCTCTTCCCCTTCTCTCTCTCTCCCTCCCTCTTTCACCATATCACCTTTTCTTACCACAATTTTATACCTTCCTCACTTCTTCACAAAATTAATCTACTTCCCGTTTCTCGCGTGCTCTCTCTTTCTCTCTCTTTGTCTCTCCACACACACACACATCTATACATACATATAAACACGCACACACACACACACACACACACACACAGACAATCTAGTGATTTAAATTTCCTCTTCCCCTCTGACACCTCATCCTTTCCCTCACTTTATTTATTTCTCTTTCATTTCTTTATCAATCACGAAATCTAAAAAATTTTACATGCTTCTTTTTTGCTCTCATGCTTCAATTTAGATAAATCCCCCATCCATCAAGCCCTTCCTTCAACCACAACCTTATCCCTACACACCTCTCTTTAGCCTTCACTTCCCCCTCTCTCTCCATCCCTATCTCCCCCTCCCATCTCCCCCCCATGTCTTCTTTCCCATCCTTTTTCCTTTATTCCTGCCCGCCACATGAACACTCTTATTACCCTTTATACTCCGATGCAAACAAACATTTCGTGTGTGTTCCATCTGCAGATTGTAGTCTCCCCATAGGTTAAACATAAGAACACTCACTTTAAACCTACAGTGTAAACAACACTTTCAACATCCTTTCATTGTTTTCCTATTCCAAACAGTTCGACTATAAAAGCAACAAGCCGATTTAGGAGTTTCTATATGGTTCAGTCTTATGCTAGAAATACTAACCAAATCTCCCTCATGTTACATATGACGGTTTCTCTTGAATGAATAAGTTGAATAATGTAATCCGAGTGATAATTTCTCAAGAACAAAAACAAAAAAAAGCAAAAAATAGATGGAGGAAGTCATGGTTGGAAATACGAGTAGTGGCTTAGATCACAAGTCTGCTTATACAGGGCTCACCTGGTAATAAGCAAAAACAGCAAGATAACGTGAATATCCTTACCTGTCACGCTGCTAGATTATGTGGCATTAACACAGAGTAAGGTCTTTGAAGCGCACGAAATTACCTCCCCACATTCATTTTGAAAGCATTCATTGGGCTGAGGCTACATAGACGTCCCCAAACTCAGGCATTGGGATCGAACATGAAACTCCATAGCGGTGATGCGTACTTCTTAACCATATAGTAAAATAAATTACGAGTACATATTTATATATACATATATGTGCGTGTACATATGTGGTGAGAGATGGGCATGTGCGTATGTGTAGATATGCATATGTGTGTATATGTGTTATATATATATATATATATATATATATATATATATATATATATATATATATATATATATATATATATATATATATATATATATATATATATATATATATAATCATACATTATACACATATATATATACACACACGCATATATATATATATTTACATATATATATACATTTACAATTTATATATATATATATATATATATATATATATATACCTGCATATGTATGCATAACGTCATGTATTCTACGTATGTACGTCTGTAAATATCTATATTTGCATGTGTATGTATATACGTAAATGTGTATTGATCTACATATGCACACACATATATACTACGTATGTATGATCCAGTATATGTATGTATATTTGTGAGCACATAGACGTGTGTCTACGTGTGTGTGTGTGTGTGTGTGTGTGTGTGTGTGTGCACGCATGTGTGTGTGTGATAGTGTATTTGTATATTTTTTTCAGCTTATACACGCTTATAGCCACGAAATCATACATTATCTAAATGCATTTATTTGAATATGGAGGTACATGCATTTGTCTTTATTTATATATTTTCAAAGTCCCAGGAGAAACATTTTAGAGCTCTCCTATAAATAACCTATAGTAACAAAATCAATCCAACCGGTTTTATTTTTAACTGCTGAATTCTTTTGTTTTTTAATCTAATAACGTCAACTCTAGCTTTGACCCCCTTCTGACATATGCTGTCTTACAAATCAAATCAGTATTATCTATAAGCATTTTTATATGAACCCTAAAATAGCGCGACTCATTGTATATACATGAATCTAAGGTGTCATAAGAAAATTTTCAACCAATATAAATTGTGACATCAATAAGACACACCTGCCGCATGAACCCCTACACACATTTAATTTTAACATCTTTTGCATACACGCTAAACTGTGACCCAGCAATAACCAATTCCCCTATCAAACGAGAAAAATTATCTCAACTATTCGTTCCTCTCTATACACAGCCTACAAATAAACCTTTATCCTGCTTTTCTCTACCCTACTTCGTATATTACACTCTTTTCCATGCTGTCGACAAATTCAATTATGCCACATCTAATTTTGATACATATTATTCCAATCACCACAGAAGTACCCTGTCACAATAAATTAAAACATATATATATCGTTTCGCTCCAATTATATATTGCGTTTTTAACACAGCATGTCTATGTAAAGATATTTTTCTCAAACAAAAACAGCAGAATTATGCTTGTAAACGGTTTATATATATATATATATATATATATATATATATATATATATATATATATATATATATATATATATATATATATATTACGTGCGTATATAGGTATTTATATTTGAACATTTTCAAACTTTCTGAAGCTGCCCGTGCGACACAAGCCCACATATCTTATCATGATTACAAATGTTGGTTCCTGTTCCATCAGCTGCCTTAAACTTTTTCTTTCTAAAAGTATTTTTAATCCAATAATTGCCTTCCATTATATATGTATATTCGTTTCAAATTTTGGCACAAACTCAGCAAGTTTGAGGGATGGGGTAAGTCGATTATATCATATCAACTCCAGTGCCTAACTGGCATTTATTTTATCGTCCCCGAAAGGATAAAAAGCAAAGTCGACCTCAGCGGACATTTAACTTAGAACTTAAAGACGGACGAAATGCAGCTAAGCATTTTGCCTGGCGTGGTCACGATTCTAACAGCTCACCGTCTTAAAATTTATAAATATCAATGTTTGTTTTTATGTCATGCTATAGACTAAGAACTTAACAATTGACTGAAGAATTATTCAATATTTTTAGCACAGTACGTATTTATCATAGTTTTACGAGAAGAGAGATGACGTCACTCCTCTTCTTATGACGTATTATACATGTATGTGAGTGTGTGTGTGTGTGTGTGCGCGCGCGCACAACGTATGCGCATGTTGTGCTATCAAAGGATCTTTGTATTTATTGTATACCATAGCATATATATCAATATATGAGCTTGTTTCTGCCATTACAATATTTCACGTGCCTGATATATAATACTGTTATATATATGCGTGTGCTTTTACTATTACAATGTGTATGTATTTCTGGCATACAGCAGCATGTATATCTTTATTTGCGGGTCTTTCACTTAACGGAATATCTTTGTATTTGTAGTACATAATGTTGTACATACTAATGTATGCGTGTGTATTGCTATTACAATGTGAGTTTATTTCTGTTATACAACAGTGCATATAGCATTATATGCGTGGGTTTCAGGCATCAACATATGCATCAGTATATGATATAACAATGAGTGTGTTTCTAGTGTCGCTGTATGCGTGTATTTCTGACACCACCATACGCGTGTGTGATTCTGGTTTCACTGCATTGGTGTGTACACCAACGTAAGAATGCGGCGGTGGCGGCGGCAGCTGCGCTATTATTTTAACTTATTAATTTCATCCGCAGCTTCATCACCGCCACCACCACCACCACCACCACCACCACATTATCTCTTTCACTCTCTCTCTCCCTCGCATCCTGCCCATCATCTACTCTCTTACACTTTCTCCGTTTTCTCCTCCCTTTGACGCTCTCCTTTCTCTTTCTCCCTTCTCTCCTCCTTCTCCTTCCCCACTCTCCCTTCTCTCGCTCTCTCTTTCTTTCTCTTTCCCACTCTCCCTCTGTCTCCCTCCCTCTGTCTCTCTCTCTCTCTCCCCCTCTCTCCATTTATTATATATTTTTTCCAGTTAGAGTTTCATCCCATTACAGTGTTTTCGGCATGAATTTAATTAGGCTTTGTTCTCAAAGGAATACCGCCTGACTTTATGGACATAATATTGACAATGCTTCGTTCGTAGAGAATAAATTGAATTTCAAAGAGCACTGTTAATTTCGGGTCGAATCTCTCTTACGTAACACACCGGCTAATATCACATTCTAACCAATGACAGAACGGACTCCAGTGATTTCTTAGCCAAGCTCTGCTAATTATTTTTGGGTTTTGTAAGAGCTGATTCTTTGTTATTTTTGTTACTTTTTGCCGTTGTATGTTCGTAGATTGGATGGGGAGAAGGAGTGGGTAAAATAAATTTAGAGAAACCTATTCCAGTTGCAATTATATGGACATCAAATAAGCTTGATTCAGTTCCTGACCTTTTATTGTGCGTTATTCCATGCGCTTATGTATGTATGTATGTATGTATGTATGTATGTATGTATGTATGTATGTATGCATGCATGCACGTATGTATGTATGAGTGTATACATATTTGTATGAACATAGATATGTATATGTATGTGTTATATATTTATATATATACATACATACATACATATATACATACGTACGAACGTACATACTGCGTGGGTTTTATGGACACACACACATATATATATATATATATATATATATATATATATATATATATATATATATACACATATATATATATATATGTAATTATATATATACGTATGTATATGTATGTACGTACGTACGTATGATATACGTGTGTGTAAATATATACATATATATATAGGTATGTACGTATATATATATATATTGTGTGTTGCATATATTTTCATAGGTACATATACATATACTTGTGTATGTATATATAGATATACATGTGTCTGTTTATTCAGAGTTACGCATACTCACTCGTATTTATGAAGCATATATTTATGTATGCATAATATATGCGTAAGCGTTTACGCTTGTGTCGGTTTGCAATATATGTCAATCTGCTATTGTATGATTGTGCGCGTGTGTGTGTTTGAATATGTGCTGTTAAATGCGTGGGAAGTATATTTGCGTAATATTTTCTGGTTATTCATAAATTTGTATACATGTAAAGGTAGCATTCAGGTATATGCACATATAGGCATATATATTGCTATATAACTACACACACATACACATATATAGCAATATGCATGCGTATACTTAAACACATAAATGTATACATACACACGTAGTACGTAAGCACACACACACACACATATATATGTGTGTGTGAGAGCGTTTGTATAAGGATGTGTATTCTTACAGTTTAATGATTCGTTTATTTATTTAATCTGTTATTCTTTGTGTTCTACTTAACAAAGAAATAAAGCACCCATCGCTGATAGGAAGCAACTACGGGGAAGTCTTGCATATTATTAATCTTCAGAGAAGTATCTCATAAACAAGGGTGTTTGCATATTATGTGTCTGTGTATGTATGTATATTTACGTATATATATATATATATATATATATATATATATATATATATATATATATATATATATATATATATATCTGTTCCTGTGTGTGTCCATGTGTTTGGGTGTTTGTGTTTGTGTCTGTGAAAGTGTGTTTATTTATATGTGTGTGTATATATGTATACATTTATATGAATATATCTATTTTTGCATGCATATACTTGCTAAGTTTCTGGTGTGTTACCATGATGTCAGAAAGCTGATTTTGCGAAATATGTTAGATTCTATTTTGCGCCTTTTTATTGAAAATACAGTTCTTACCAGTTGTTTTATGGCCTCATTTAATTCCTTGTTTAACGATGTTCTCTTACCTCCTTTTTCCCCCTCTTGAAAATCTATATATAAACAAAATCTTTGATGAGAATCTTCTACAGACCTCTCCTGGTATCTTCAGGTATTTCCATTTTTCTTTTACTGCTTCCGGTGATTCCCATGACTCTGTTGTCATCCAATTCCATTATTGTGAATTTAAATTGAGTGCTTGAGTTATAGTGAATCTTTCATTAGCTAATTACACAACCATGGACGCTACCCCTATGGATGCACTGCAACTGTTCCCTTGATAGAGATTGGTGATCTAGGATTCCTCCGTTCAGCATCAATATAAGAAGCAACGTTGGTTCAGTTGATCTCTTCATCTACCTCTTCACAATCCGCCATGCTACAGCCTCATGACTTCGCCTTATCCATGACAGGGTGGAAGAACGAGTGCTATGCCTGGCCAAAGGGTACACTGTAACTATGTAGGGCACGGTTGTCACTCCGTGAGGAATTTTCTACATACTCACATACTCATTTCCATCACTCTTTTACTCTTTTACTTGCTTCAGTCATTTGACTGCGGCCATGCTGGAGCCCTGCCTTTATTCGAGCAAATCGACCCCAGGACTTATTCTTTGTAAGCCTAGTACTTATTGTATCGGTGTCTTTTGCCGAACCGCTATGTTACGGGACGCAGACACACCAGCATCGGTTGCCAAGCGATGCTGGGGGGACAAACACACACACACACACACACACACACACACACACACACACACACACACACATACATATACATATATATACGACGGGCTTCTCTCAGTTTCCGTCTACCAAATCCACCCACAAGGCTTTGGTCGGCCTGAGGCTATAGTAGAAGACACTTGCCCAAGGTGCCACGCAGTGGGACTGGACCCAGAACCATGTGGTTGGTAAGCAATCTACTTACCACACAACCAATCCTGCGCCTTAATATAACTGACAAGCATTTCGCTGACTTCAGATACTGAGTTTCATTAAAACTACACGAGTATCTGGAACAAGAATGGACCACAATAACAGTGAAGGACTTAAGATCATATTTATATAAAATAACGATTTTCTTTATATAGTATAATTGAGATTCACACTCTCCAGTATTTCATTCACATAGATATTGATCATAGCCCCCGATTAATTCTGTAAGTCACACAGCAGACTCAGATAAATATCTCAGAACTTGAGATATTACCTAGTAGTAATCATGTGTATCTTATATAGATATATTCACATACACATGCACGTGAGCGTACATGTATTTTCTCTCTAATGCTTGTGAGTATGTATCTTTGTGCATATGCAAACGCATACGTACACGCGCACACACACGGGGACACACACACACACGTATACATATATATAAAGATTATATATATATATATATATATATATATATATATATATATATATATATATATATATATATATATATATATATATATATACATGTTTAAATGTATACTTAAATACATATACAAGTATTTGTATTTATTTTTCTGTATATTGTTGTTGTTGTTGATATTATTATTATTATTATTGAGTGAGAGGGCAGTGCATGCCATCAAAGTGACACTGGGGTAAAATATACGAAGTCCATTATACCCATCATGATTACACGTCAGATAAGGGTACACCAGGCACATGCATCACAAGCATGTGTGCGCGACATGGTTATCTCATATCAAGATAAACAGCGCATGGCCTTGCAGGTGGGGGCCAGTTAGAATTTTCTTCAGGTCGAGTAGCTCATCCCGTTCAAAAGCTCTTTGAATAAGGGTTATTTCCAAATGTGAATTATCCAAACCCCAAAGAATTCCTCCTAACACATTTCAGTAGCTGTTAGGTTTCTCAATTCACTGATCTTCCAGTTTCTTGTGTTAAAGCTGTAATTTACGACTGCTATGGCTAGCGTGTTTGTACCTATTATCTTATTTTTAGCATTAAGTTCAATGTTTAATAATCGTCTAACTCTCCTGTAACATTCTCTTCTAATTTTCTCTTTCATTTCTGTGTGTTGTACTTTAGCTGTTTCGTCTATTCCTATGTATTTGTATGAGCGGTTGTATTCTAATTCTTTAATTTCTTTGTCTATGTCGAGTGCAGTGTCTTCAGTGCAGAATAATTTGCCTCTTCTCAGTGAAACTCCGGCACATTTGTTCATACCCATGTCCATTCCTATGTCATTGCTGCAACTCTGGAAATTTTGATAAGGTTTCTCTGTTTCATAGTGCTTTTAGCGAAAAGTTTTAGGTCATCCATGTACAGGAGATGGCTTATTTTTGGTCCATAGCACCTATAACCCATGTTGGTTTCGTTTAACAAGGTTGTTGGAGGAGAGGCTAAGAGAAAGGAAGAAAAGCAGGGTGACAGTGAGTCTCCTTGGAAAATCCCTCATCTTATGGGTACAGGGTAGGCTTTAATAACTTGTGAGTCATTTTTTTTTAATGTTATGCCGGTTTTCCAGTTTGCCACTGCATGTTTAATATATTTTAGTAATGGGGGCGCCACTTTATTTGTATGAAGAGATTCCAGTATCCATGAGTGTGGAATACAGTCGAATGCTTTTTGGTAATCAATCCTAGTCATGTTCAGGTTTATCTTTCTCCTCTCACAGTCATCTACAATATCTCGGTTTACCAGAAGCTGCTCTTTACAGCCATACATCCTTCTCCGACACCCTTTTTGTTTTTCTAGTAAAACATTAGTATTTTTGCAGGTGCTTTTGCTGGTTGTTGTTGTTGTTGTTGTTGTTATGTCTATATACCCTATATACCTACGTGGACCATTTTCATACTAGCTAACAACTTAATTCTATTCCTTCAGCATGAATGCAACATTCAAAATGCTGTCAAAATACTGCCTGGATTTACCTGGGATAATATCAAAGGGCCTATGCCTTCACGGAAGTACGGATCAAGTACGGAGCTGTGAACTTTATTCTCCTGTCTAAATTCTT
>NC_142942.1:4870828-4875828 GCF_046866305.1 Octopus bimaculoides | reverse complement strand
AATCGTGGGGCAGCGCACTAGATATATAAGAAGATAGCGAATGGTAATCCTTATATGCTAACACAGGCACACCTTAACTTACGTCAGTTCGAATTACGTCTTTGCCGGCTTTACGTAGATTTTATAATGAATTAAGATGAAGGACAAAGATCCTTCCCGACTCATATAGACTCACGGGGCCTGTTTTCCGGTTTCCGTGGCTTATATATTCCCCCTTGGACGGGACGCCGGTCCGTCGCAGCGTCAACCACTTTTGCTAGTTGAGTGAACTGGAGCGACATGAAATGAAGTGCCTTGTTCAAGAACACAACAATCATATATATATATATATATATATACACGCACATGCACACATATATGTGCATATGTATGAATATGTGCGTAAATGTCTATGTTCCATAATTATAAGTATTCACCGAATTTTGGTTATAGAAAAGAATCTAACATTGGGGCATGTAAGCTCGCGACAGAAAATGAATGGGTATTTGTACGCGCGGGAATCGAACACATGCCTCTCTTATAAGTGTGCTGGCCGATTACATCAACTTACCCGCCAATATCTTTCTGTTATATCAAGGACTTATGATTTTCATAGTGTTGTGTCAACAAACAAGCACGTGTGTATTCTGCATTGAATTATGAAATATATTTTACAGTGCTTGGCACGTGCTCCTGACTCTTAAACTGAGTCGCAGGCGTGTGATCCTGCTGTGGAGAGAAAGACTCGACACCAAAGTTGATTTTGAAGAGGGTTCTATTCAGAGGGCACAGAGTCTGAACGATTACTTCAACACAATCTATTCGATACCCAGCCGTGTCAAGCAACTGAACACTAGGCATGCACATACACACACACACACACACACACACACACACACACACGGGGTGCGTTGAAAGAATATCCAACTTTATTTTTGCCCGCCAAAACTAAGGCTGTGTGAGCAAATCTTTTGGGTGAGAGGTGATGAAAACCCTCTTGAGCATATGTAAAAAATTTCGCGTCAGTTCCCATCTGTTACGCCAAGAGTCTAGACTTATAGTGCACACTAAGTTGGATTTTTGTCTTCACGCAAGATGACCTAACGTATCGAGCAGGGACCATGAACCCATGTCTCCTCGGTGATGATGGTTTCCATGAAGTCTGCGTTGTGGTTTGCACAGACCAGCCTGCCCTGAGCGATTTCCATGCGGAGTTGCTTCTGCAGCTCCGCTAGTACCATCGGTACGAATTTCGCCGACACTTTCCGCATGCACAACCCCTCCGTTAAAATGGAGGACACTGATTCTGCGCTTATTCCAACTTTATGAGCAATTCCCTGGATTGATACACAACAGTCTTCTTTGACCTTTTCAATTAGCTCTTTGTTTCGATTTGTGGATAGCCTGCTTGAACATGCCTCGCTCTCCACTGAGCTACGGCCATATTTGAAGCAGTTGTATCACTTCTTGTTTTGAGTTTGGCCTATGGCGTCATCGCCAAAGGCCTACCAAATTTTCTGTATAGTTTGAGTCTGAGTATCACCAAGCTTTTGACAAATTTTGATGTGATATCTTTGCTCGATGCGTTCGGTAGAAACGATTATCCGAAGAGTCTGTGCTCTAGAATATAGCTGCCGGGACCTGACGCGGCCTGCGGGCGCATAAATTTTCACGCATGCACAAGAAGTGTGTTGTCATCTCTTGCCCAAAGGATTTACCCACGCAGCATTAGTTTTGGTGAGAAATATAAAGTCGGAAACCTTTTGAAGGTACCTCGTATGTACATGCATACACACGCGCGCGCGCTCACACACACACATATATATACACTTACATATACATACATATGCATGCATATATATATAAATAAATATATATATACATGTATATATATATATATATATATATATATATATATATATAATGTACATATATATATATATATATATATGTATATATATATATATATATATATATATATATATATATATATATATATATATACATGCATATAAAATGTATATACGTACTTTCATACATATTTGCATACATACGTCAATATATCCATCTATAGCTGCATCCATATATACTTTCGCATATACATACATATGTACATACATGCATACATATACACATGCATAGTTAATATACGTTTGCATGGAAAATGTATAATTATATTATTATACATGTGGTTTTATCGCCATTTTCCAAAAGCAAACAAATAAATAAATAAATAAATAAATAAATAAATAAATAAAAAGGAAAAATCTCTCTAATTTCTAAATTATGCAGGGTTCTTATGCTACTAATTAACTTCAGATGTGAAGATATTTTTGAAATCCAGTTCGTTGCATTTCTGGGAAAAATTATGAAGCAACCTTGACAGGAATCAGATTTGATTAATCTATTCCAGCTATTCCTCGACGAGTGCTCCTGGAAGCTCTCAGCTTGTTGTTGTTGTTTTTGTGATGGTTGTTGTGATTGCTATTTTTCCCATTGACTTCGCGTCCACACCAATAGAATCGCTGAAAGATGGCTTGTGCATCCATTAACCAAATCCTGCTCACATATTACTACTGATGGAAAATTATTCAATTACCCAGGTTTATTTTAACTTCCCTGCCTGTTTTATTAACACCTAATAACGGCAACCAGCGCAAACAGTATTACTAATAATGTTGAAAATAAATGGTATTAAATGACGAATGTTACACGATATGGCTGCAACAATGAAGTGGATACAACTCGGCACTTTAATGGGTCGTTGGGTCACCCCTGAAAGCTTCCTTTTAATGTAGAGTATTATGTGTTATGTCATGTGTTGCGTTATATTTTTATACCGTGTAATGGCATGAATGTCATGCAGTCTATCATGTGATATGTCATGTGATGTGTCATCCGGTGTGTCATGTAGATCACCATGTACTTTGACATGTACTGCACTATGTAGTATGTTATATTGTGCGCGATGTAATATGATATGAGTGAGAGCGCGTGGTCTAGTGGTTAAGATGTCGCTCTTACGACCGAGAGGTCATGGTTCCAGTTGCTGGAATGAGTATTACGTTGTGTTCTTGAACAAAGCACTCCATCTCTCGCTGCTCTGCGGTCACTTCGACACCTGTCGTGTGGTACACTGCGCACCTGTATAAGCTATGTCGATTTTAACAGAGAGGCAGTAAGCTCATGTACAGCACAAACAACTGTTCACTATAAGCGAATCATTTGCGTAGGTTGTTCAGCGAAAATTTGCAGAACTGCCTCTCTCGGACTACGAGAGACTATCATCAGCGTGACATGTAGTGCTTCATGTAGCATATCATGCAGAGTAACATGGATTAGACCATGCCGTGTACCATATATTATGAAGGATGTAGTGCGCCATGTAGTGTCCCGTGTAGTGAGTTATGGGCCATGTTGGGTGTAACATGTAGTGTGTCGTATAATGTGACTATTTTGCGCTATGCAGTATGTTATATTGAGCATGGTGTAATATGACATGTAGCGTGACATATATCATACCATGTAGTGTTACGCTGTGTATGAATTAGTGTGACAAACTGTGTGTCATATAGTGCATCAAGTACAGTCAAATACAATGTAGTATGCCACATAGGGCATCGTGTGTATGAATTAATGTGATGTACAGTGTATCATATAGTGCATCATGTACTGTCACATGTAGACAATCCTGTAATATGCCAAACAGTGTATCATGTATTGTGTTATATTGTATATCATGTAGCATGCCACTTGGTGTACCATGTCGTGGTTCGTGAGTTTCAAACAGTGTGTTATGCATTGTGACATATAGTGTGACATGTATGTTATATTGTGAGTGATGGTGTGCTACATGTCGTGTGTCACGCAGCGTATCTTGTAGTCTGCTATACATTGTGTCACATAGAGCGTCATGTAATGTGCCATGTACTGAGTCAAGTTGCGGCTTTCCTGATGTGTCATCTAATACGTCATGTAATGCAACATGTAATTTTAAGGAGGGGTCATGTAGTAGGTTATGTGGTGTGTTATGTAGTGTTCCGTGTCCTTGTGTCAAGTAGTGAGTTTTGTGATGTGTCCTGCAATATGACATGTAATATAATATGTAGTTTTTCATCGAGGGTTATTATGTAGTAGGTCATGTAGATTTTCATGTAATACGTAATGTAATGAAAAATGTAGTGTGTCATGTAGCATGCAACATGAGAGGCCATGTGCATCATGTAGGAGTCACGTAATGTGTCATTTAATGTATCAGGTAAGGATCCATGCGGTGATTTACGTAGAGTTTCATGTAGCACAGCGGTTCTCAAACAAGGTCCATGTGGCCCCTGCAGGTCCATATAAAATTTTTAGGGTCACGCAAGCAAAATGGTAAATTGGGGATCCACAGTCGTATTTTAAGGGTCTGTGACGTATTTATTGCAACAAACAGTTCGGTTTCTTCCTCTAAGACATCTCAACGGTTCTAAAAGCAAACTTCGTTTGTTTGTTTACGTTTATCGTAATTTGAATTTAACGTATAATAGCGTCTCATAAAGCGAGATTTCTATACATCTCAAATTTGCAGAAAAGCTTGTGGTGGGGCAGTATTGCTTAATTGGTCGAGAGCACTGCGACGCGTAATCACGGAGGTGTGAGTTCGAGTCTCATAGCTGGCCGCCTACACTTTTTTTCTGCAAAATAGGAGTAGTTTATCCTGTTCAGGCTATATTATTAGCATTATCCTGCGTTTGAGAATTTAAAATCACTTCTTTAACTTTCTAAGACATCTCAACGTTTCTGAAAGCAAATTTCTTTACGTTCATCGTAATTTGAATTTAATACTTCAACACATTTCTAGCTATGGAAACATGTTCTCTCAGTGAGAGTTACTGGAAGTCTACACAAGTGAACGGGGGAAAAGACAAAATAGAATTTTTGAAAGAAGCATCTATAAAACTAATTTTTAAACACTAAATGGCTCTGGGGTCTACCAGAATAAATTAGTAATCAAAGGGGTCCATAGATAAAAATATGGC
>NC_142942.1:4845828-4860828 GCF_046866305.1 Octopus bimaculoides | reverse complement strand
CACATAATAGCCTCAGTGCCCCACCCCTATTTTTATGTATCAATAAATATTCTATATTTTACTAATTTATGTATACCATGAATTATTCGATATGTAATATAATATCATATAATTTGTATACAATACTATAAAAACATAATAAATTCATAGCGTCCCCCAATCCATTGCCTTCCTCCCAACGCCTCCTTTTTCTCTAAAGACCCCACCCTATCGTTCCCTTTGGTACTAGCGCCCACCTGGACTGTCTCAGCGCCCACCGGAGGGCGGTAGCGCCCACTCTGAGAACCTATGTTCTAGAATTTTCTGAATGAATACTTGTTTGGAAATTTTTTTTATCTCGCAAAAGCATACAGATAGAAAAGGTCGTGGGTGAACTGCAGAAGCATACCCTATATTCTAACTATTATAACTGTTTTTTATTTGTTATTTTCAAGCTTGGAATATGGCATTTGTGGTGCCGAAATATCAGTCGATGACTATTTATGTTTACGTAAATGGCATATCGCAATGCAATAGCGCTATTTTTATTCTAAGATATGCATACACATATCGTGTGCGTGTGTGTGTACGTGAGTTTGTTCAGCCGTTTTCACAGCATTATAGGACCCTCGCGCTTAAAAGTGCGGGAACGAAATTTATTTAAAGGGTGCGAACCTAGATCTAACCCCGGATGTTTAAAGCGTTTTCATTGCCTCCAAAGCTTTTAGGGGATGCGATTGCCCCCCCTTCCCCTTCACCCGAGCCAATGTCCACACACAGTATTCTACTGAGGTCTTTACGTACACAACCATAATATACATAAGTTAGGCTAGTAGACTCGTGAAACCCTAGAAAATAGCCCAAAATTCCCATGTTGTAAGACAGGCCTTATATATACACATTCTTGAATACACATATGCATATACACATATACATACATTACTACATAAATGTGTGTATGAGAGTGTGTGAGTGTGAATGAGGACATGTTTGCTAAAGCCATATGCCCTATATGTATAAATGAGTGGGTGTTAATTGCATGCAGGTGTTGTGATAAATAAGAAAAGCACAGGGGAAATAACATAAAAGAAAAGCACTTTTACTTTTTTAGTGAAAATACTTTCCTTGATAAAATTATTCAGATTTAAAGTTTAGCTAAGCGACATTTGACCTAAAATGTCTCTACTTTTTATACGATTAATCAATCTTCCAGTCTTGCTATTTTATATATATATATATATGTACGTTTTATTTATTTGCTCTTAAGATTAGTCTGTTTGCTTAAATTGAGCGACGTTTTCCGGGAGCTATTCATTTATTTTGGTGCAGTTGAACAGCTCCAAGCATTTCGTATCCTCTGTATGTTAATCACGTTGTTACCTCCCTTATAAAAAAACCCCAGTCAAACTCTGGTCAACAAAGATAAGAAAAATAGAAAAAGACAAAACAAATAATAGATATAAATAAATGACAAGAAAATAATTGTGGGGATTAGTAAATGAACATCTATTTTATTTTTGTATGTTCTTTTACAGAATTAACTTGATAAATAAAGCATAACATCAAATTAAACGATAAACATACATGAATAAATATTTATCTTGCCCAATATTTATCTTATTCTATCGTTTCAATATCATCATTATTATTATTATTATTATTATTATTATTATTATCATTATTAAGTTAGTTTTTATCTTTTGGTGTTGGCGGTAGGGGAAATGGATTTCGTTTCCGTGAAAAGTATTGTAGGTCAGTCTGGGCATCATTAGCCAGTTGTATCTATATACCACCCGTATAGGATGTTTACATCAGATTTCACTCAGTTTGCCCTTGCTTCTTCCCCTTTATCTCATAAATGTGTGTGTGTGTGTGTGTGTGTGTGTGTGTTGGCTGGTTTGTGATGTTTGACGTCTTTCATTTGCAATGTCTTTCTTTTGTTGCGTTTAACACAAACAGCCCTACACTTTCAGAAGTTAGAAGGAGGCTAATTGTTATATGGATGCTGTAAAAATACAGAGTACATTCGAGTTCGGCCTAATTTGAAATCACAACGTAAAAGGATCTAATTAAAGCCGCAAAGCATTCTGTTAAGAGCGTTCTGAATTTCCTACACTAAACTTCTTAATAAGAATTTTTCCCCCGTTTCTACTCTAAGCACAAGGCACAAAATTTCAGGTGAGGTGTTAGTCGATTATATTACCCCAGTGTTTAACAGGTACTTTCTTTATCGACCCCGAAAAGTTGAACAGCAAAGGAAATGGCAAAAACTACTTCGGCGGAATTTGAACCTAAGACGTAAAAGGCCATAAGAAATGTTGCTAAAGATGCTGTCCGATGCGCTAATCATTCTGCCAGCCCATTGCTTTCTTACTAAAAATATTGGTTTCAAATTTTGGCAAAAGGTCGGCAATTTCAGGAAGGTGGGTAAATCGGTTACATCGACCCCAATGCTTAACTGGTACTTATTTTATCGACCCTGAAAGGATGGAAAGCAATGTTGACCTCGTCGGAATTTTAAATCAGAACGTAAGGACGGATGAAATGCCGCTAAGCATTTGGCTCGACGTGCTGATTCTTAAGAATATTGAGTCCTAACATGGTCGCATAATTTTGAGGAAGGTTTTTTGATTCTTTAAGCCACAAAGCATCTCCTACAAACACTGTCCGACCCACATAGTTCCTGGTTGATATTATGATTCAAGATTTCTAACGTAGACACAAGTAAATCACTATTGGGAGTACGAGCAATCGATTCAATCACTTCTTGATTGTAGAAATATTGGATTAATAAGGCGAAATCTCACCATCTAACATTGTTTCACCTGAAATTATTTTAATGCTATCACGCTTCTCTTATACACGTGAATCCGAGAATTACTTTCAGTGCCTTTGTCAATGGAATACTCGGCCACTTCAACACTGGATTCAGTTACTCGAATAACCGAAAGCTTATCTATAGATATGTACTTTTATGGATGCATCATGGGCTCGCGAGTTCAGTCCTACCGTGTAACATTTTGGACAAGTCTTTTACCTTAGTTTTAGGTTGACAAAAGCCTTTTTGTGAAATTTGGTAGATGGAAATTCTTCAGAAGCAAATCGGATGAACTGAATCCAGCATGGTCAGAAAGTATATCACGCTGATTCAGTTTGAGTATCATGCTAAAGCTACAAATTTCTGTCGAATCTTCAACCACTTTTGCATTAATTTATTCAATGAGTAGTTAAGTCGATTGACCATACAACTTGAATACACATGTTTGAAACCGCCAAAGATTTCTTTACATTAAGTATTCAAAACGATGCCTGTTACAGTCTGGTAGTTCCACTGAACATGATAAGGAAGGGAGCTCATTCTTGTCGTATCAATTCAGATTGCCTTGCCATAATCTCTTTATTTCAGATGATGCTAGATATGAAGCTTTGCTTTAAAGCTTAAGAATTTTGGCAATAGAGATGCGTTGAATAGTGGCTTGAATACAAATGAGAGCGTTAGTTCTTTAGTTGTGTGGTTCTCAAACTAAACCCTAGCACAGATAACAACCTTTCAACACTTCCTAAAATCTTATATCTAACATCTGACACCTATCTAATTCTATCAGACGGATTGTTGTCCCAACACCTCCTCCACCATTCTTTTTTTTTTTTTCTTCGTGCTTTGGGCCAATCTTTGATTCTCACTTTGTGTCAACGGAACAAATATACGTTTTATCTATTTATTTATTTATTTATTTATCATTTCCTTTTTTGTCTTGCTTTGTTCTGTTTAACCGTCTGCTGTTTACTGAGGGTCTTTAGTTTGTTTCCCCAGAAGTTTCCATTTGTTTAATCACCAAACTTGATTTCCTATTGCCCCCTCCCCCACCTCTTGAACATAATTGATATTCATGTACATCATATCTTTCTTAGATGATCCTTTGTTAAAGATAAAACCATTCCATAATATTGCACTTTGAAGGTTGATAGCCTTAGACAGCATTTTATAACACATCTGATGTCTTCATGCAATATTTAGCTCTCATCTAATGGAGTACTTTTGTAATTTTACAGCCTAAAGGCAGAAATATATGCCTCACTAAAGTGACAAAGGATAATAATTAGCACCAGAATTGCTAGAAATAAGAGTCAAAACAACTCAATAGCCACGGAAAGCACTATCTTAATGACTGACAAGGGAGGCAAGATAGCAGCGGAAATAGCCAGATCATCGAAGATTTCGCATTTTAATCTCATCAGTGGCTCTCACTTCACCGAGGGTTAAACTCAGTATATGTATAATGTGTTGAGGCGTGTGCGTTGGACGCATATATACATGTGTGCGTGTGTGTGTGTATATGTATATGTATATATATATATATATATATATATATATATATATATATATATATATATATATATATATATATATATATATATATATATATATATATATGTATGTATGTATGTATGTATGTATGTATACATATATACATATATATATATGTGTGTGTATGCATGTATATATATATATATATATATATATGTATGTATGTATGTATGTATGTATGTATGTATGTATGTATGTATGTATGCGCTATGTGTACATGTATGTATGCGCCCAATACACATGCCTGAATAATTTATACATATACTGAACACATTTGTATAGTTTATTCTTTTCTTTTTCTTCTTTCACCACCTGAAAAAATGTTGAAACCTCTAGACGTATTTGTATCTTAAGAAAGAGCTTCAGAAATCAAAAGCGTTTTGCGTTCTTTTCATCCCATTTGTACATTGATTGATTCAAAATGGTGTACAAAGTGTTGTCGTCTTATGTTTGTGCGGTAGTACTGAACAGCAGCCAAGATATACATGTCTAAATCTCATATTAATATTAAACAATTCTGTATCATTCCTTTTGCCAGTTCAAAAATGTCAATATCTCTAGCTGTATTTTTATCTCAACAAAGACCTTTACAAGTCAGAAACGACTTTTCGCTCCTTTCACTTGGTTTGTATATTGAATCATTCAAAACAGCTGACAAGCAATCGCCTTTTTCTTGCGAGCTAATATGGCGGAGGCTGACGAAGAATGTCGCGATTTCGGATTGCAGAAATTTGTCCAAGCGCTGAAGATGAGTATTTAGAATAAGCTTGCTTGATGAGAATCTACTGTGTTTTTAAACACTATTCCCTATTTATGATTCAGACAAATGAAGTAGTTCTAAATATGTTAACTTACTATTAGCTGTTTGTTGAGCTCTTTGTGGCAATGAATCTGCAGTTAGATCAGTCGGAATATGTAATGTTTAACACGTGACGTTATCTCTCTCTCTCTCTCTCTCTCTCTCTCTCTCTCTCTCTCTCTCTCTCTCTTCTCTCTCCCTCTCTCTCTCTCTCTCTCTCTATATATATATACATACATATACATATATATATACATATATACATATATATATGTATATATACATATACACACACACACGTATATACACGTATATGTATATATATATATATATATATATATATATATATATATATATATATATATATATATATATATATACATACATTTATACATACATATACACACACACACGCACACATATATTTGCTGGCAAAGCATACATCTATGACATATGCATACCACACAGATCTATATACGTTTGTGTATGCCCAATCACATAGGCATATATACACTCACGCATGCACATATTTGTACACATTATCTACACACGTACGCGCGCGCATGCGCATACATGGACACGCACATATCTTATAATAGATACCAGGTAACCATGGAAATAAGTTTACGCCACCTCTTGATCATTTTTATCGTTGTTTTTTCTTTTATCATTCCTTTTGATTTTTTTCTTCTTTAATTATCTCCACTCCTTATTTTTTTTCACTGATTAAAGAACTGAATTTCAAGAATCCAATCGTATATCGATCATAAATTCTCTTGGGTCATTTCCCACCTTTACTTTAATTTCATTCTTTCTCTCGTAATTAATTAGCTATTTGACCCACCACCACCACCACCACCACCATCAGCACTACTATCAACACTACTTCCTCTCTCTTAGTCTTGTCTCTATTTCTTATCCTTTCTATTATCTTCTTTTTCTTTGCTCTTTCCCTCTACTCATTCTTCTCTCATTATTCCATTCTAATTTTTTGCCAACTTGTTTTCCCCTTATACTCACCCACTGACAAATCTTTAACTACCTTCTGTCTTTTACTGAGGATATCGATCTCACACCAAATGACCATATGTGTAGCTATTGTGCTGGCTGAGAACACTGCCCACTACAGCTGGGGTAAACAACCATATTTATAGCTGCAGGGACACTGTCCTGCATCATCATTGTATATGCAAGTTGACCATCAAGAAGACAAAACATACTCTTGTGCGTCTCACAGTTCGTAAAGTCTCGATACATGCATTGCAATTGGTCTATCTATTCCTTTCCATCTTGGATATCTAGGTCCTTTTTACAAATCTTATATGTGGTTATTATAGATCAGTAAGCCAATAACCATCGAATTTCCCTACGCATTTTATTTCCAATTCCTATCTACATATATCTCTCTAGTAAAACCAGTCCCAAACTCACTCTCTTCTCAGAATAACACGCCCTACCACCTAACCACATTATACTTATATTCACCAATTCACTTTTACTCAAGACAGCCCAAACCCCTGTTAGTGTTCCCTCCATCATTCTAGTACTTTTTTTTATGTATATATTTGCATATTTTATTTTAGTAGTGCATTTTTTTCTTGTTTTCTTACCTCTGTTGCTTTTGCTGTTCTTGTTGCTTTAGTGTCATGGTGATAAAACGTGAACCGAAACTCAAGAGAAAAAAATAGCATTCGTTTAGAAAGAGCTCCACATAGCTTAACACGAAATAGTTATTCCTCTCTCCGACAACAAACATACTCCATGATTTTGTGTTATAAACATTGACTTTTGACACGACCCAGACAAAACAATAATCTTCAAGGTTCATAAATATTATCAAATATCAGACGCAGTTTGTTGCTTTTAAGCTTTAAGTTCAATTCCATCAATTCACGTTATTATTATTCTATTTAAATATCAGCTAACTTAATACCGCTGCTATCGATAAAACATGTCCAGTAACATAGTGTTATCATATATATATACACGTATACATATATGTGTATGTGTGTATACATATATAAACGTAAGTATATAATAAAATATGATATAAAGCATAATATTATATATGTCCATGGATACATACGTAAGCGAACAATTTCGTTATAAGAACAACATACTTGAACGAAAACCCATCAATTGCATGTTTGTAATAAATCCACTAGCGACGTATTGCAGTATTAACAGTAATTCCATCAAGATTGTTAGAAACGTCTTCCTTGGATCAACTCGAGTCATTTTGGAAAAGATTTAGAATGTAAAACAACGACATAACCGTAGTGAGTTCAGTGTAAAATTCTCACCAAAAATTATATCAAGTGTGAAACCATCCTAGCGGTTGTTGCAAAACTACCGAATAGAAAAATCATCTGAGGGAGCCCTAAGAGTTGGTTATTGGTATAGAAAGGTCACCTTTTAAAAGACATCTCCAGTTATCGTATTCAAAATAGCAATGAAGGCCGAGATTGATGTGCCAGATGAGTTGGTAGTTGCACATAGCTAAAAACCAGGAGACGGAAATGGCTAAAAATTATTGGACCATAGGTTGCATTTCTCCGGGATTACTATCAAATACACATTGCGGTAATAGAAAAGCAGGCAGGAAAAGAAAAAAAGAAGGAGTCTGAGGCTGTGCCAAACATCTCATGAACAAAACTGTCCTTAAGGAAGCGAAACCTGATCGCTGTATAGCTAACTATAAGGTGGCATTCGACATATATTGAGTCACTGCACCTTGCTAAGTTTCCAACTGCCATAGGCAATGCAATTAAGAGGCTGACAACTATATGGTCAACAGAATTATCGATAAGAACTAAAAGAATTAAACTATCGAAAGAAATATTCTGGGATAACAGCTTATCTGTAACGCTTAACGTCTTAACAGTGAACCTTTGTCAACCCCGTTGAAGAAATACAGAAGTCACGTGATAGGGATGCAGATAAAAGAAAGATTAATATCACTTTTTATGACCTTAAGTTGTATTCGAGCAATACTTATAACGCCAAGAAATAGTTAAAGATGGCTGCAACACTTTCATAAAATATAGGAAGGTGGTTTCGTCAGAACTAGTGTTCGTATTTGGTAATCAGCCGAGGAAAGTTTGTCGACCAGGAAAGGTATATAGACATCATATTTCTAATAACAAGGAATCGACGAGAATATCGCATATGATGATATTCTGAGTAAAGCTAGATGACAAAAGAATACTTCCGCAGATTTCACAAGGTATGGAAGTCAGAGCTGGCTGCAGTCAATAAAACTATACTTTACAATGCTTCCGCAGTGCCGCTGCTAGTACCTGCATTGGTGATACTAGATTGACCACAAAGAAATCTGCAACTTGGACACTAGAGCTAGAATGATACTAACAATGGCTTGTAGCTGCCACCTCATCAGTGATAATGATAGGTTCTATGTTAAACGGAAGGTTGGAGGTTGAAGAATAATGAGTATATCAGGTGTATACTTAACAATGAACGACATACGCTATTAGGTGAAGAATACCTGAAAAGTACTTCGCGTTTACATTTCCTCCGTGTGAACCGAAGGTGACTGAACTGAACTACTTATACGGAGACCTGGAAGAGAAATACTCATCATATTGCCAAAAATTTATGCATGGGCACATATCCCGCAAGCTAGAGAATGCTAGCACATTAACAGAAATAGCAGACTCTCCCGGACCTGTAATAAGTACATCACATTTCTCTTGGATATGTATATACTGTACGGCTTTGCAATCAAAGTATATGAGATACCTGCGAAATATCTGATCAACCTCTAAACTTCTACGTTGTGCTAAAAATTGTCGCTTGTTCCAACCATTCTAGGAAATACCAAAGTTATCACTTGTATGTGAAAAATCATTAGCCAGATACTACCTTCTCTTGAAATATGACATTGTTGCTAAGATGGTCTGCATTGCTATACGCCAGAAGGGTTTTTCTGATGGCCATACCAAAGGTGACCCAAAACAAGAGTAGTAGTGGAACATGCTAATTAAAAACAACAACAAGCCGACATGGGACAGGGATGAAACGTTGTGAACTATTGTAAAGGTTAGCTACCTAGCACATGTGAGGGTCTTTCCAAAAACCGAAGAAAGGGGAACATTTGTGGAGAACTGATGAGAAATCTACAGCTCTTATAGCTGGATGATATATTTTCCTTTATTTTTGTTATCAGTGATGCAGTGGGTTATTTAACAAAGGATCTGCATAGAAACCTAAAACTGTTTGTGTTCTCCAAAAACAGGAACAGATCAAACTCATTCGCATTCTACAGATAAAATCGATTAAAGGAACAGGAAAAATTCTTTTAGATATTCCAGGGGTTCTCAATTTAAGGATCCGGGTGAACATATAAACACAATCACACACGTATACACGAGGGGGTCCTGCAAAGTTCCTGTGCTTTGAGCAAAAGAAAATATAGGAGGATCGTTTAACCATGATATTTTTTTAGAATATTATCGTCTCTGATTCACACACGTATTGCAGCGGTCCTTCAGTTTTTCTAAGCCCTGTAAAAGAACTCTGAAGGGTGGGCCTTCAGTCAGGCCTTTCACGATACCCTAAAGCCAGGAACTTTTCAGCACACCCTCGTATATATATGAAATACAGATACGCACATTCAATCGTGCATGCATGCATTCATTCATTCATACATATATACATACATACATACATACATACATACATACACACATACATACAGACGTAAATGCACACTCATACACATACATATCATTTAAGTATGTATGCAACTATATGCATGAGAGAATGCACACATAAAACAAAACATACAAATCTGCACATGCAATGACTCCAAATACTGCACATATACACAGATACATGCAAAAATACCCAGTGGTTGTTGAAATTCCAGTGGTTAGAAACCGGCTCTTTCTCTATTGGCAAGAAATCTTGAAAGGAAAATGAATAATGAAAACATACGCACATGCACATATACATGAAATCATACGAGGAAGGGCCCCTTCAGTCATGAATGACTATGGATTTACACCTAAAATGTTATTCTCCGAGGCACATGTCCGGGCATGTTTGCTTATATAAGACCAGCAGTCACTCATATATACCAGCCTCTCCTCTCCACACCACTGATGTTATCCAAGGGAAAGGCAAAGGCCGATACAGCTTTGCACCAGTGATGTCGCAACTCATTTCTACAGCTGAGTGGACTGGATCAACGTGAAATAAAGTGTCTTGCTCAAGAATACAACACACAGTCCGGTTCGGTAGTCGAACTCACAACCTCAGGATTGTGAGCCCGACGCTCTAACCAGTGAGCCCATACACACACACACACACACACACACACACACACACACACACACAAATCAGTTGATCGCTCGACCGGGAGAAAGAGAGAGAGAGAGAGAGATCTCGATAGATAGATAGATAGATAGAGAGAGAGATAGAGAGAGAGAGAGAGAGAGAGAGAGAGAGAGATAGGTAGATAGACAGAGGAAAAGAGTGAGAGTAAGACAGTCAGACAGACAGATATGTATGTATGTATATATATATATGTATAAGTACCTATTATATACTGATGTAAACACAAATGTGCCAGCGAATATACGATAAAACAAGTAATTTTCTCTCGATTTCATCCCCACTGCTAGCCATTTTTTCTATTTTCTGTGTCTTTATGCGGGACATTTTGAACTTCTGTGCCTCGAATTAATTACCTACAAGGAACATGAACCAACTGACAGAAATGTTGACAGTTGTAAACTTTCTCTACGCAGTGGGGGAATTTATTTGTCATCCACTTAATACCGCAGAGATCAAAATTAAGTGCAGATTCTAACAAACTCTACGGAAGTTTGGGGCAAGATCAACTTAAAATATCCTTCCCCTACTTATTTTATCAAGAAAGATTAATCTGGCCTCCACCTCACCTCACTTCAAATTCCTCTCCTGCCTTGCAACAACAACAAAAAAAGAATTAATAATATGAAATACATAAAAATAAGAAAAAGAAATCATGACAATTTTTTTTATTTTATTGCTATTATTTTTTGATGTTGTTGTTGTGGTTGTTGTTGTTACTGACGACGACGACGACGACGATGACGACGACGACGACGACGACGACGATGATGATGATGATGAAGACAATGTTTACCCCCAGTTCAATATTGAGACGTATGATCAAAGGCATTCTAGCCGTGGCCATCATGACTGTCTTCTTATGCCACGAAAAGAAGGGTTACATTATCCTGTATACCCATTTCAAAGATAGCAAGGCGTTACTCGATTGAGATTTGACTGCTATTTCTAGAATGCGTGACCGCTTGGAGTCTCCCACGCTTGTGCCTTCAGTTTTCGAGCTATCCTTTTTGTTGTCAGGGAGTTGCTATCTTCCAACAATATTATTGAAAGTCGAGTGAATGTGACAACTTATATGTGTGTATACATATATAAACATACACACATTTGCTTGTTTTCGTGTATCAATGTGAGATGAAAATCGGTACATTCGAACAGAAATATATCACAGAGTTAGGATTAGGGTTGCGGTATTATCTCCCCTTATATTCACTTTACATTTAGTATGTGACGAGAACGATGGCGTAGACAGCAAAATATTATAGCCAAAATAATCGATTAAGGCTCCTAATTGTAGCTCAATGACTGAAACTAGTTAATGTACAAAAGACAAACAGAGATAGCTGAATGTAAACCACAATGTAGCTCTGACAATAAATAACAATATGTATGTAATAATACCAGTTTCTCTAAATATGTAATGTCAACATTGCGAATATATTAATAGATGTCAACAACCATGAATAGAAACGTTATAACAAAACGACGCGAAACATCGACACCAGTCAACAAGAAACTATTAGTATTTATACAAACATTGCAAGAGGAAGCTCGGTGAAGTGTAACTCAGAATATAAGTAGAGCCAGCTCATGAAAACATGCGAGCGCAACCAGTTGCACCAACACAATTTAATGATTGGTTGGAAGAATGGAGAAATTATAAATACGAATGAACTGTTTAGATTCAAGCGTAGAATGGTCGAATAGTGGTAAGTATGGCTGTATTTCTACTAACAAGACTTTTGATACTTGTTGACATATACAATATCGAATTTTTTTCCCGCTTTTTACTTCCACCACAGTGATTTTATGTTTTGACTTTTAACCCCAGGTCAACACTGCTAAACATGACATGTGATCACAGATATTATAATCTTGATCAATCTGTTTTTTACCCAGACATACGGTATGGTATATAGGACAACGCAGTCCAATACCTCATTCCCTTTGTTTAAAGATGGTACGGTGTCTTAGTCAGTGCCATGATTTGCATCAACATTCTGGTCAATTGCCCGATCTAAAACCCTTTGGTAATCGATGTATGTGGTAGTAATGTATACAGGGATTCCACTCTAATACTTATCCATGTAATACTATTAAGACAGTCATTATGATACGATGAACATTATTTTACTGTCTCCAACAGATTCAGCGATCACATAGAGGTTCATTGGTTTTATGGCCACAACGTTGACGCTCAACTGTTGTATACCTACAACGAATGTATGTCAGTAGTTTTTAAAGAATAATATGCTTATCCATCAATAGATTTATCTTCGCTGGTTGAGCGTCAGACAAATCGATAAAGTCTCAGACCTCGACTTTAAGTATTGTTATTTCACATTCCATTGTTAACGTACCACGATCCATAGCAAAGACTTAAAAATTGTGCTGCTAAAAATGGGGTGTCACAAGGAGTATCTAGATGTGTCGCGAATTCTTAAAAACACCTGACTTTGTATCCCCTTTGTTATATATACTTTTGCGTATTGTTTTATGTATTTTTGAGAGTAGACAAAAGACCACTTTTCGTTTTGTAGGTGTGGGTTTATATAGAAGTGTCAATTTAATGAGCTCTAGTTCTTGGATGGCACTGTTTTTAATCGACACTGGAAGGATGTAATACAAAGTTAACCTCAGCAGCTTTCAACTCAGAAAGTAATAACAGTACCATGAACAAACATATACGTAATTTTGTTATAAATAGGATTTATAACATAACACAAGTTAACTAAAAGCTTTGTATATTTTTTCTAAATGTTGAACTTTTAATCAGTTTCTTTTTAAACTTGCCATGTGAAGTACGTCAGTCAATTTTTATTTGATTTTTTTTCAGTAAGGCATGGAATCAAAAAGATTGAGCAACACTATTTTAGACTTTCCCGATCTCTCTTAGATCTTTCGATTTGAAATGACTAACATATATCTGTATAGCTTGCAGTTGTAACCAGAATCACGTCTCGTTAGATTGCAATGTTGACTTCAGATTTACTTGGAAGTCTGTGCCATGATGTAACGTTTCTGTCACGTCTGTCACCCTCTTTTCACCCGATAAAATCAATATTATGTCCAATATACATAGTTGTTGTTGTTGATGATTGTTTAGCCCTAGGTCAGTAAACAGTGAATAAACCTATGATCAAAAGCATCCGATTTTATGCTAGAATTTTGTCAGCCGGATTATATTTTTGAACATATATTTGCGTTTTTGCTTCTTCTTTTTTTTTTGTTTTTTCTTTTGCTTTGTTTCTTTTTCTTTTTGTATGTATGGGTGAAGTCGATTTAATCGACTTTAGATCTGAAATGCTACTTTATTTCACCGACCGTAGAAAGATGAAAAATAAATATGACCTCGACAGAGTTGAACTCAGGATGTCAAGATACGAAAGAAATACCACAAAGCATTTTGTCTGACTCTAACTATTCATCCAATTAGCTGGTATCTTTCATTCTTTCTTTCTTTCTTTTTCTTCTTTTACAATTTACGGCCATATTATAACTAGGTCTACATTATCTCATATGTCGTTTCTTTCTTTAAGACCGTAATGCGTGATTTGGGGAAGATTTGGCTGTTCATTTTAGTAGGTCAATGAATCATATGTAATCTACATACAGCAGACGACATGAATGAATAACATGGAAAGCGGATATTGAGATGAATTAAAGTTAACCTCCTGAACCATGTTAGCTGACAAAAAAAGAATTTCGGAGAACACAACAACTGTAAGGATAGCAAATAAAAGAATCTAGACCTTGTTTCAATTGGAACTGGATGTTTTCTTTTTTAACGTTTTTACGCGATTCTTCATGGAAGCCGTACAGATAATTTCTTCAACAGATGGCTATTTTTAGTCTTCTTGTTGTGTTTAAGTATAAAAGCTGTTTTGATTGTGTCATTTCAGCACTATCTGTTATTTTGAAAAGTATGGAATACATTCACTTGAAACTTGATTGCGATTTTGCGATTTTGGTTTTCACATCATATTACTTCTTTCGAAGAACGACACCGAATATCGTTTTTCGTTTAGATAACATGCTTCATTAAGAGAATCGTACCATGTTGACATCTTTTTTGGAGTTTCTGCTTCTGATGTGAGCAATCTTCAACACGGCTTTCACTTAACTGACATCTCAGTTACTTATAGGCATTTTTTCTCTCATTTTTTTTTTTTCTTCCTTTCTACTTTCTCCGTTTCTTTTAATTCAGCGGGTATTAGATAGCTATCATTTGCTAGGAGATAGCTTTTCTGTACATGTCACCGCTTTAGGTCATTTATGAAAGAAATTACAGCTGAAATGGGTATTTGGATTTCCTTAACAGTTACGACAACATATTGCTGCAAGAGAATAAATAGCAGTATAGAGCGGTTATCTTCTTGGAATATTCCTGGCGGAAAACATTTAGTTTATTTTTTTCTCTATGTCCTGTTTTATTTATCTATTTATTTTTTTCTTGCAGCCCTCGTGACTGATTTTACGTGTGTCAAGTCATGTATGC
>NC_142942.1:4833328-4835828 GCF_046866305.1 Octopus bimaculoides | reverse complement strand
TACCTATGACCCCGCTCACAGTCAATCTTTACGGTCTGGGTGCGTGTAAAGTGTTCGGTAATGGTGAAGATTATTAATAGCTTCACTTGAACAGTGTTGAAGTGGTGTCAAGACGTGTAAATCGCAGTTACAACAACATGCACTCTTGCTAACAAAGTCTTTGTCTAGATTAGCGAAGATATTCAGTATTTGCTTTATTGTTGGTGGCCCCTTATGTAATAGACGATGGTGTAACAAAGGAAGAAAAGTAAGGAGAAGGATCAGAACTGTGTTATTGTTGAAGGTGAAGCGGATAGAAGTTTTAGTACCTAATTTATTGTTTTAATGTAAGAGAGAAGCGGAAACACTGAATGTATAATTTTCTATCTATTTTTGCATGATTTCATTTTGAAAAATACTAATTTTCACATGTTTTAAAATTTTTTCTACCATTCTTGAAAGTTTGTAGATGATTATAACCATGGAAATACACAATTTTGTATGAGTTCACCTGTTTCTTGTGTATATAATAATGTACAGTGGGTATAGATGCGTGCATGAATGTATACATATACACATGCAAGCACAGACACAAACACATATTCGCAAATATATATATACATACATACGTTCGCACACACCTGCAATGCAGGCACAAATTTAGAAATGAATGCAAATAAAATATTTATTTCAATATAAATCTTTTGTTTTTATGAGAGACAGCTGGTTGCATATATATGAAATATGTACAGTACTTGGATTGCTAAAATTGCATATACCGATCTCAGTACAAGTAATCGCTTATGTTGTATACACACACTGGTACGAGCTCACAGATATATATATATACACGTTTATGCATATGTATATTCACTTTCATATGTAAGGGGCACAGCTCTTCTATTAAACATGTCCTGAATATACAACTACGTTGTAAATCGGTCTTTTAATTAAGGTTTCCACATATCTGTGTATCAGTTCAAATGTTGGTAGTTTTGGAAAATTAAGTTCCCCAAAATCTTCTTAGTCGTCAGTGTTTTCAGGTTAAGTCAGTGACACCTTCAGGATGTGGAGTACGTTGGATGTGGAGTAAGTTGGCTTCTCTGTCGCCCTTTTATCGTAGGCGCATTATCTTTATAGAAATGTTAAATATACATAGGAATCTTCTTGATAGAACTTAACCCTCATAGAATCCTTACGCATTTCTTTTCAGAAATACAATGATTTCAGCCATGGATACCATGGCGAGCTTCTTAAAAACAGATTCAGCCGCATATCATATGATTTCATAATTAGTGCACAAGTTCGGTATTTTTAACTATCTTCTCCCTGCAATTAATATTTCTTAAAAGCAAGACATAACAGTATTTTTGTTATTTAGTACAATGCATTTATGCAAATATACTTAGTTCGATATAAACTTCTGTTTCTGGATAAGTAAAAAATGGTTCCAAAATACATAGTCCTTTGTGAAGAATTACTATTGAATCAGAGTTGCTGACGTAAAAATATCGTACATGCAAGTTCATGGCGTTTTGTTTTTATGCAGCTCTTTAGAATATGGATGATTCAAATTCTTCTAATGTAGCGAGGGTAGCAGATGATTTGTGCGTTGGTCTTTTAATAGAACATTGAAATCACTTCAAAAGTAGGATACACTATACCATACCACATTCGCTCTTTAAGAAATTGTAGCCGTACTTTTAAACTTCACTGAAAAAACTACCTTCATGTAGTGAACATGTCCTGCAAACTCCAGGACTTCCATTATCTTTTGATTTCACCTATGATATACAAGTGAGGGAGACTGTAGATTGTTTATCGACATACAAGGAATAGAAGATAAACCTCTTTCAAATTACACTTCGATATCTTTAAAAAATACATATCTGATAACGAAGTTTCCAACAAGACATTATGGTGGAAGCCAAAGTCCCTTTGATCAAAGATTTACGGTATAGGAGTTGACTTGAGGTTAAATAATAATCACCTCTCTGCTTACTTACTTGGCGGCTGTATTTCTTATAGTCTTATTTTTCTCGCTTGTACTTCCCGTTTTAAGTAGCTTACAGCCTGGTTAAGAACTTGCTAACTTCCCGAAATCAGCAAGTCACACGGCACACTCATATTAATATGTAATATTACATGTTTTTCAAATTCACCAAAATGTATTAGCACCAAATGTTTCCAAGAAAATAATAAATTCAGTATTAGAAATCCATTAATATCAAGCTTTTCAAAGACAGAGGATAAAGTCAGCAAAATCCATTAGTACCAGTCTTGGAAGACAAAGGGTACGTTTTATTTTTTTCAAAAAAATCCATTCGAAGACAATGAATAAATTCTACAAAATCAATTAATACTAAACAGATATACGCTCACATGCATGCACGTATGCATGTATGTATGTATGTATGTAGGTAGGTAGGTAGGTAGGTAGGTAGGTAGGTAGGTAGGTAGGTAGATAGAGAGGGAGGGAGGGGGTTTTTCAGGAACTCTACCACTACTAAAACTAGTAAGA
>NC_142942.1:4818328-4825828 GCF_046866305.1 Octopus bimaculoides | reverse complement strand
CAAAATTACAGGTAAAAACTCAATTAAAACTTGGTTATTTTCCCTAAAACTATATATATATATATGCATATACATGTATATAGATGTAGATATAATTAAACATTTCAATTCATATCTCTTTTCATACGTGCATATATGCATCTCAATCTATATATCTTTATATATATATATATATATATATATATATATATATATATATATACATACACATGTATCTTTATATATATACATACACATATATCTTCATATATATATATATATACCTATATCTTTATATATATAATTATATACAGATATATATGTACGCATATGTGTGTAAATATGTGTTTATCTATGAATTTTCGGATATTTCTGTTATTAAAAAGAATAAAGAACGTATCGAAAACCGAAAAACACCAAAACATATGTGTATGTATACGCACAAACACACACACACACATATATAAGTACATATACATTGACATACTTATACACACACACCACACACATACACACCTTTATATATATATGCTTATATATATATGTGTGTGTGTGTGTGTGTGTGGATGTATATGTATATATACGTATGTATGTATCTATGTATTTATGTATGTATGTTTGTATATATATATGAAACTGAATAAGAAAAATATCTCAGCGAAGTGGCCACTGTTTCTGACATTTGTGTCTTGTTCCTTAGTCTCTCCATTTCCCTGTGTGCCATTTAGGTTGTCCTTTTCTTTCACATTACACTTGTATTGCAGCGTGCTTTACTGCCCTCCTTCGCCATCCCACAGTTTTATTTTTATGTCGATTTAGATATGTGTGTGTATGTGTGTATGTGTGTGTGTGTGTGTGTGTGTGTGTGTGTGTCTGTCTGTCTGTCTGTCTATGTCGGTTTTTGTTGTGTGTATTTATATATACATGCAATCAGATATATACATACATACGTGGATATATATATTTATATTTGTGTGTGTGTGTGTGTGTGTGTGTGTGTGTGTCTGTGTGTGTGTCTGTGTGTGTGTGTCTGTGTCTGTGTGTGTGTCTGTGTGTGTCTGTGTGTGTGTGCGTGTATGTGCGTGTGTGTGTGTTAGATGGGTACACATATGCCTACATACATATACATTTATTGCTTCAATTATGTACACATTCATGCAAGTACATACGTGCGTATATACGTATAATTAGCCTTATATCATTTACCTGTACCTCCCCACCTCTCTCTCTCTCACTCTCTCTCTCTCTCACTCTCTCTCTCTCTCTCTCATATTTGTTTACCCTCGTATACTCTTCCACAAGAAATGCATTCTCTACACTACACCATGCAAAATAATATTAATACATGGCTATAGAACACATACACGTGAAATGCAAGCACGTGCCTTCGTCCATATTTGTTTAGAAGACACAGCCATACGCATGCATTGTTATATTCTTATATATGTGTGTGTTTGCCTGCTGTGTGAGTGAATGCGTGTATAATAGCATGTATATATATATATATATATATATATATATATATATATATATATATATATATATTTATTGCTTCAATTATGTACACGTATATATATACTGATAGAGCAATCTATGGATGGAAAGATGTATTGTTGTGTGTGTGTGTGTGTGTGTGTGTGTGTGTGTGTGTGTGTGTGTGTGTGTGTATTCGTACATATCAACATTTATACCTAACACTTATATCGGCATTTATACTTACATACGTAGATACGTAAAAATCCAAATAGATAAGTACTTTTAAATGTGTAACAAAATGAAAAAATTATGCATACATATACATATATATATATGTATATCTATCTATCTATCTATCTATCTATCTATCTATCTATCTCTATCTATATATATATATATATATATATACATATACACACACATATACGAACACACGCTCATATATATATATGTGAAAAACGCATATTTACACCAGTCCTGTTCATAGAAGTTCTCTCACCACTTACAACTATACTCACAATAAGAAATACACACCGAGACACTCAGATATCTACACAGATAGACGGACATTGTGCACGCCTACACACGCACAAAAGTAAGTAATTGAAAAACAATAAATAAATGAATAAAGCAAAAAACGCTAAATCCGTTGGCAAAAAACAAAAATAAGAGAATTTAACAATTATAGCGTTACACTTTCACAGACGCCAGAGTTTAGTAAACGAGTCACGTGCGCACACCTGTTTGAACAGCTTCTGGTAGCAGCAAGCGATTCTTGACCAAGATGGAATCTACAACCAAAACCCAAATCTTGAATCTTACACCAATCTCCTGCAGCTTTCGTTTGCTTCTTTGGAGTTGTCAGACGCAGAAACTTCCTGCGCAAATCTATAGGAAAGAAGATAATCATTGATCTTCTCCCACGCATTAACTCTCACACATATTCACTCTCAGCATCACACACACACACATGCATGCATGCATACATACACTCACACATACATACAATCATACATACATACATACATACATACATAAGTACACGCACACACATATACCTATATATATATATATATATATATGTATGTATGCATGTATGTATGGATGTGTATACTCACGCATGTACACAGACTAACACTCGCACATACGCACAGATTTTCAGACATTTATATAAATCGGCGTGCGCGTATGATTGTATGTGTCTGCGCTTGTGTATATATGTATACACACACACACACATATAAGTAGGTATATATGTATTTGCATGCAACTGTACAAGTTAACAAATATCGACACACGTTCAATGTGTCTGTGTGTTTGTGCATTCACATGCACACACACACACACACACACACACACACACACACACACACACACACACACACACACACTCACACACACACACACACACATATGGATAAATTAACAAAAAGGTACAGTGAATTTGTCATTACGAGTGGAAAATCAAACGTTTCGGACAAAGTTCTTGTTCAAGGAAAATTTATCTGGAGAGAAATTCAAGAAAAAGTACCTGGCTTTATATATCCTTTGTAGCACCCTGTTGTTCTACCGGAGAATGAAAACTTTCAACTTTTTCCTGAAGAAGACAGAATAAAGGGGTTTTTCTTAGCTTATCTCTCCGAAAATGTAGCCCCCTTTGCTGTTAAATAAAATAAAGTTGCAGAGGGGAAGTTTCAACATCTTTCTTCAATTTCCTTATACCATTTATTTCGCTTTTATGTAAAACAATTATATTTTGTAGTCATTATCCGTAATCTACTCCCAAAACACTTCAGTAGACCTACTTTGCATCGCTTGGAAACTTATATGTTCTATGATCATTAAAGAGCAATGACCTCCACAATAACCAGCTTTCAGTTTCATTTTCCGTTCCGAGGTTAATCGGATACATATATTGCCGTGCTACTCATAAACCCAGTAATAAAGTCACAGGAAAAAAGGTCACAGTAATAAAGTCACAATTTTGGCTAGGAAAAAAAGTCACAATTAATTTATTGTGGCCTGTAATAAAGTCACAGGAAAAAAGTCAAAATTAATTTATGGGATCCGGACAAAACTCCAAGGATAAAACCCACTCGGACCCCTTTCCCCCTCCCCCGGACAACACTCCTGTGATTTTTCCCTGTAACTTTATCACCGTGACTTTTTTTCCTGTGACATTTTTACCTTTGTCTTTCTTATCTGGATTCAAACCTTCTAGGTAGTTTAATTAATTGGTGCAAAAATACCACCAAAGCAACTTAAACCGTCCAAAGGGCGGGAGCGTTTGCTAGTATATTATATTATATCACATTATGTATGTATGTATGTATGTATGTATGTATGTATATATATATATATATATATATATATATATATATATATATATATATATATATATATATATATATATATATATATATATATGTGTGTGTGTGTTTAAAATTAAAATTTAGACACGAGACTTTATAATGTAGTATCCAAGCCTTGTTTTGGCTATGTTCATATTAGTGTGCATTGAGAGCACGTTCTTCACATACGGCTGCCAGGCGTCATCCGTGGTACAGCGTTTTAGTCGCAGGATCTAAATAAGGAAATCGTCAGTATACGTTTGGTATATTTGAAATTATTGATAGGGAAGACAGAGTTGTATTGTTAGCATTGTTTGGCACGTCGATCGTTTCGGCTTACATCGGCACTGCTCCCTAGTAGGAGGGAAACGATATAATGGAATCAAATGTACGCCACAGTGCAGAAGAAACCTCATCAGGTTGCATAATATGTTACAGTGTTATAATATATACACATTTCGCTGATGTGTGTGGAAGTATGCTATTGGTATGATGCGTGCTTTTATAGTAGTTCACAGACCCGTTAATAGATGTAGACACACATAATATAAATATTTCTAAATATTCGACTAGAATATATTTTCCTGTGGAAAATTCTCGCAAAATCTCAATAACCAAAAATCTCTGAGTAATATAAATTAATATAATGTTATTTGATTAAATGTATTGCAAGGCAAATACATTAAAATAAATACACATATTATACCCCGGACATATACGTATTTCTGGCAGCTGGGTGTACATTAAAAACACAAACAGAAGTTTCTTCCGCTGGAGGACAACTTATAATATATTTGAACTTAACAAAGTTGTATATACCCCAGAGATGGACTAGTTAAGACACGAGGTGTAAAAATTTCATTTGAAATGTCAGTGAATTCAATTCTCTTTGCCCGTAGAAACATACAGAAAGAAAGCATTAACAGTTTTAAGATTAACCTAAGCTGGGAGCAATAAATTGGAAATATCTCTCAAAATACATCATGAATTGATTTTTCTTTTCCGAAACATTTCGAACGTGCTACTCCCAAAATAAATAGCTTAGAACAATATAAATTACTTGAATGCTATGTACTCTGAGTTAGATATACACCAAATAAATATGCACTATTTTATATACTCGAGACTCTTACAGGTTCCTATCAACTAAATGAATGTTAAAAAAGAAAAAAAAGTACAATCAGACTTTCAAACACAGATGGTTCATAATGAAACAAACAAACATGGTTCAGATCGACATAAGTGAATGCACGTGCAGTGGTATATATGTATATATGTGCACGTATGTGTGTGTGTGTGTGTATTTGTGTGTGCGTGTGTGTGTGTGTGAGTGTGTGTGTTTGTGCATGTGCGTAGATATGCACATATCTTTATCCTTTTCTTGTTTCATTCATTAGACTGCTGCCTTCATTAGATCGCCTTGAAGAATCTTTAGTTGAATGAATCGACCCTACTACTTAAACCAAACCGCTAAGTTACGGGGACGTAAGCAAACCAACACTGGTTGTCAAGCGGTTGTGGGGGACTAACACGTACGCAGAGACACACACACACACGTACACACAGACACACACACATGCACATGCACACACGTACATACAAACTCACCCATACATACAACGTGTTTCTTTCAGTTTCCGTCTCCCTAAACCTGAGTCTATACATACATACATACATACATACATACATACATACATGCATACTTACATACATACATACATACATACATATATATATATATATATATATATATATATATATATATATATATATATATATATATATATATATATATATATATATATATATACAGGTTGCGGTGGATAAACTGTCGTGTAAATTACGCAAAAATGAAAATAATACTGACATCTCATTTTAACAGATATACTTACCAAAATTACATAAGAATATTTTGAAATACTAAAGAGAAATTTATTTATTAAATCGACATAGGCTTCAACCACGGTCTCCAAACGACTTCGGAATCTTCTGCAGCTCTTCTAGACAGTCTTCTCGTTTAAGTTGGTGAATGCTGCCATAATCCTTGTCTTCAGTTCATCTTTGGTAGTAATAAATAGTTGACAACTGAGGAGGCGTTAGACTTCTTTTCGTATTTTGTCCTGTACTTTCTCATTACGTTCTGAGGTCAAATGCCGCTGGGGTCGGCTTTGCCTTTCATCCTTTCTGGGACGATAAATTAAGTACCAGTTACGCTCTGGATTCAATATAATCAACTGGTTCCCCTCTCCCAAATTTCAGGCCTTGTGCCTATTGTAGAAAAGATTATATATTCGTCTTCACTGTCCTTTTTACGTTCTACATTACAATGTTGCTGAAGTTCACTTTACGTCCTGCAAAAACGTTAGATTTGTAATAGTAATATACAGGAAACTTCAACCTCTTACAGCGCTGATCGTTTATTCTCTAGAAGCAAAGTGATTAATTTCGTACTGCAAGTACACGATCCTTTCTCCAGAATTTTAAAATCTGGAGAGCCCTCCGAAACCGAACTTTTTCGTGGAGGGTGTAGCGCATCATAACAGGGGTTGTTTGGTAGCAACACTTGGCATATGGGCATATGGCATATGGGCATATGGCATATGGGCATATGGCATATGGGCCGCAACACTTGGCATATGGGCCGCTATATGTCGTAAATTTGAACATAACATCATATGTTCAAATTATTGCTTTCCATTTCAGGATAACAATGCTCGCGCTTCTAGGAAGTCACCAATATCAGTCAGATCTGCTGTCTTAAATTAGGCCCTTGAATCTTTTGAAAAACAAATACACTACAACAATTGGTTACAACCGAATACTGAAGGCATTTGAAATAACGAAGGATTAGACACTGTTAGACCGTCTCTGATCATAGGTCTCTCTCTCATTTACGAGTGATCTACGCACAAACGCCAACAGCGTAACATATCGATGAAAAAAGAGTAACCAGTAATATACTGCGGTCGAAATTGCCGTCTTTTATGTTGTTAGCTACGTAAGATAGGGGTTTATACCTTGTGCTATAATTTGTTTTTGCAGAAACTTTGAAAAACTGTAATAATATAATTTTTTAAAAAATCGTTGAACACTATTCTACAACAAACTTTCGAATGAAGAAAAATATTCCGATACGGTTGTGTTCCGTGTATTGCGGAAAAGAGAGAAAAATGAGAGCGAGAGTTGTTCTTATTATTTGAGCCATGACGCTCTAGGGATATCGTTCTTTCAGCCATGGAAGTCTTGAAGGAAATTGCTTAAACTGAAATAAGAACATACAGCGTGGAATCGTATCACGATATACTAAGGCTCTCTAGATGTGTATAAGTATGTTTATATGTACATATGTATGTATGTATGTATGTATGTATGTATCTATGTATGTATGTATGTATGTATGTATGTATGTATGTATGCATGTATGTATGTATGTATGTGTATATGTGTATGTATGTATGCATGCATATATATATATATATATATATATATATATATATATATACATACATAGAGAGAGAGAGTGAGAGATAAAAACAGATAGATAGATAGATAGATAGATAGATAGATAGATAGATAGATAGATAGATAGATAGACGCATTCACAGTCACATATATTCGATAAATTTTTTATTGAATACTTATTCGTGAAAGTGTGATTCCTTTTTGGATGACCTAAGATGTGTTTTGTAGAACA
>NC_142942.1:4790828-4815828 GCF_046866305.1 Octopus bimaculoides | reverse complement strand
CTGGTAATCTGTTTCCTTTTCTGCCCTAGAAGAATGTAAAGCAAATTTGATCGTTGCAGAATTTCAACTTAGAGTTTAAAGAGCCACAATAATCACTTCAATGCTTTTTGTCCGACGCCTTTCAAACTACTTTTCTATAGAAAATGGATATAGCTTGACCCACGACTGCCTGCCAAGACGCTTACTGCTAAGTGGACAGCAGAAATTTCAGAACTCCTATTCTAGGTTGATCTAACAAACGAACCCCTTCGTGGTCGCTCTACTTGGTAGAATTAACAGCCATTTCTTCTTGTCTGAAGGAAGAACATGTTGGATATTTGAACCTGGGTTGACTACACACAGGAAAAAACGTGATGGGCAAGGTTGATCTCGACCACTATTCAACACTATTTCATGTCGGCCATCTTTTTCTCCATCTTTGTTTCCTCTCATTCTCTATATTCACTTCCCGCATAAATCAAATGCGTGTCCTGTCGCTAGACATCCACCTTTCCCTCACTATTCACGCTGCTCTCCACACCCTCTTTTAGTACTGCCATTTATCTCTTCTTTCCCGACCCACTCCCATGTCTCTTAGAAATAACGGACAAATTATCGTCTAATGGCATTCTTCTATTTGATAAAAAAAAAAAGGAGCATATTGGAAAATTATTGTCCTATATATTTATTTATATGTGATGGTCATGTGTCGAAGGCCCTTGAATCTATTTCTGCTCAGTGTGAGCTGACTTGGGGCTAACTAACAAAAGTAACAAGTAAAACATAATGTTAATTTCATAAGTATTTATAAATTTTGAGAGAACATGAAATTATTATTATTATTATTATTATTATTATTATTATTATTATTATTATTATTATTATTATTATGAAACGATGAATCTCGAAGCAGATAAAGTTGTAAATAACAGCATGTAAAAATCTAAAAGAAAATCTTTGGCGAGAAAATGTCGAAGGCTGCTCCTGAGACTCGAACCACTTCTCCTCTATACACAAATCCCACAGGCAGCATTCGACATCTTCTATCCAAAGGGTTTTCTAACCCAATATTTACACGGTATTAAGGCGGTGAGCTGGCAGAAATGTTAGCACGCCGGACGAGATGCTTAGTGGTATTTCGTCTGTCTTTACGTTCTGAGTTCAAATTCCGCCGAGGTCGACTTTGCCTTTCATCCTTTCAGGGTCGATAAATTAAGTACAAGTTACGCACTGGCGTCGATGTAATCGACTTAATCCCTTTGTCAGTCCTTGTTTGTCCTCTCTATGTTTAGCCCCTTGCGGACAATAAATAAATATGAAACGTTAGCATACCGGTATTTCGTCTGTCTTTACGTTCTGAGTTTAAATTCCGCCGAGGTCGATTTTGCCTTTCATCCTTTCGGGGTCGATGAATTAAGTACCAGTTGCGTACTGAGGTCGATCTAATCGACTAGTCCCCTCACCCCAAATTTCGGGCCTTGTGCCTATAGTAGAAAAGAATATTTACACGTTAATAAGGCAGCGAGCTGGCAAAAACGTTAGCACGCCGGGCGAGATCCTTAGCAGTATTTCGTCTGTCTTTACGTTCTGTGTTCAAATTCTGCCGAGATCAACTTGGCCTTTCATCCTTTTGACTTGGGTCGATCTAATCGACTGGCCCGCCTCCGCCAAAATTTCGGGCCTTGTGGTTAGAGTAGAAAAGAATACTTACACGTTATTATTTACACCTAGTTTTATCGGTTTTGCGATCACCATTCCAAAAAAAGGCATTATTGATTTCTTATATTGGTCTAAAGACCCCAAAGAACAGATGAATTTGTAGCTGTTCTTCAAATTATTATACTTAATTTCTTTCACATGCATAAGTCTAAATTAATGGCGAGAGGGGAATAGAATACAATTCGATTTGATCGTATCAAATTTGTTCTTGATTGGAAGTTATTTTATCAACCGAGGAAGGATAATAAAAGTTACCGCCGAACTCGGCAGGATTTGAACTCAGTTCGTAAGGAGGAGTAAGTCATCATTGTAATTTATTTTTAATCGGCGTTCCGTCGTTTCTGGCATTGAATTGCTTTTCGTAATAATACTATTAACAATAATAATGGATCTTTCTTTTTTTCTTTTGCGTAATATAGGATTTAGGGCGAAAATGAAGAACGTTCAGGAATCTAGACAAGAATCTTAAGATTTCAGAGCGAATATAAAAAAAAGTTATTAGGAAATAAATGAAATTACGAAATAATTGCCTCTTGTGAAATTTTACGGCAAATTCAGCATGTTTTCCATCAAACATTAAAAGAATAATCCGATATTTGCTATCGAATCTAGTTTGGTTCAATTAGAATAATAAGGAAACAAAAAAAAAAAAAGGAAGAAAAACAATTTTCAATTTCTTAGCAAATTTTCAGAATTGAAAAAAATAGGAGCTTTATACTCTTTTTTTCCTTTTCTTTCTTTTCGTTAATTTGAAGAATATGGATCTAAAGTTGAAAACTTAAAATAATCTACGTAATCATTTAATTAAAGTTCTTCCTATAAGCTTTGAATCAGAAAAAAAAAACGTTTCTTTTCTTTCTTCCCTTTTTTTTTTTAAATTTTCATCAATGGAATACTTTTCTTTACTTTAGATATTATTTAGCATAAAATTGAATAAAAACGCTTTAAATATATTTAGATTTTATAAAGAGTTATTTTCAAACTTTAATTTTCTCCTTAATTTAATTAAATTTTCTTTTTAAGTTGAAGTAACTTTTTCCAACTAAAATTTTTAAAGTTATTTCAGATCACAGCTATGGATCGTTCGTCAAAATTAACAATGCTTTCTAAACGTAGCAGAAGACCAGTATCTTTTGAGGGTAGGTGTCTAACAATTTCAACGACCTCATTACATGACTGGTACTTTATTTAATCGATCCCGAAAGGATGAACTGCAAAGATGACTTTGATGGGATTTGAACGCAGAAGGCAAAGTTTTTGTTTTCCGATGTGCTAACGATTCAGCGAATCCATCGCTAATACTAATGATTTTTTGAAATATAGATCATTAGGCTTCGCCACATAAAATATACAGCCTATCCTAAGTATTTACTCACAGCACGTGGTTCTGACAGCTGTCCAATATCCTATGGATTCGGCCACTTATTAATTCCGAAGAATTGATCGCCAAATCTCCATCAAATCACAAAGCGCCGTCGTGATAAAGAACACGACGAATAATGTTCTTGTGTGATAGTCACAGCTGAAATTCGTATGATCATTGGTCTGTTCAGTCTGGACTAACCTAGGGCTAAAACGACAACATCAAAACGACAAAAGAGCAACAACAGAATAGCTAGATATTCTTTCAGCGACCCTGCAAGTATGAAAAAGTAAAAATAGTTCTAAATGCTAACTTGAAGATTGATAATTGATAATAAAAATTGTTTTCCATTATTACAATATCAGAAATATCTCAAGGAAAGAGACAACCTATTAAATCGTCCACATTATGCAATCGCTATTTATTTGTTCCAGCGAAACAGTCTCTGATTAAACGTTCCACTTGCTAAGTCTATCGAAAATCATTCCGTACCCTTTTAAAAAAATGAGGGAACGAAACATGAATTAAGGTAATCCGAGTAGTACAATCTCTGAAATGTTGGGATAGCTACTGCTGGATCACAGCTCTACATCATCATTGGCCGAGTTTGTCAACTGGTGATATTTATTTTATCAACACTGGAAGGATGAAAAGCAAATCCAAGCTTGCCGCAGTTTAAAATTAGCGCATGAACCTTGAACAAACAATAAGCCTGTTATAGTCTAAAACTTGTTACATTGTACATGAAGTAGCAAAGAACCTGTCACAATTTGAAACTTGTTCTATGAAACAGAAAAGGCTAACTTATCACAGTTAAAATGCAGCACGTCTCACATAAAGAAACAACGAAGTAACAGAGCCACATTTTCCTCAAATCACACTCTACTGTCCTATAATGAAAGAAAAGCGTAGAAATATAGTCCTATGTGTACAAAATCCTCGATGGTCACAGAGAGAACACATTTGGCTGTAGTTCAGTTTTGCCAGAGCTAACCAAATGTCGTGATTTATATAATCTTGTTTTAATGGATTTTGTTAAAGTGGTTCTCAATAAACTTATTGGTTTCTCTAAAAGATGCAATTTACTGCTGATGTTGTTAATATTCTTGTTTTTTAGATAGTGTGGGTAGGGAATAATCAAGCAACCTTATGATCAGCTTGTTCTAGCAACGGTCATCCCATCTGACTTTGAGATTATTATGCACCTGAGATTACATTACTTTGAGTATACAAGTCCTTCCATTTGTAAGAAAGCTGGAAGCGATTCAAGGTAGATTTGGCCCCTATTTCAAACAGGTTGAGCGACCACACACTTTTGCTGGTAATTGATATTCTTGGGTGGGTTTTATCAAGTGTGTGTGTATAAAACAGCAAGCGTACTGTCATGAAAAACAAATTGAAAGCAAAGTGATAATATTAGGTTTACGCTCAAGGCAAGGGAAGGAAGTAGATGTGTCTTCAATGTTTCGAGTTTAAGCTCTTTGTCATACACAGAGAGGTAGGTAAGAAAAGGGCAACAGAAATGGAATAATGGATAAATATGATTTAGAATATAGCAAAGCATGTTAGAAAGGAGCAGAAACGACAGGAAGTTAGTCAGAAGAGAGTGACAAGGGAGATAACTGCACGCCGTTAAAGCATGAGTGCGCATATGCGTCTGTGTATGCTGTTTGATCAAATATGTGTTTGTGTGCCGGTGGTTCTCTTTCACTGTACGCGTGCGTTTGTATTCATATCCAGTACACTGCGCTGACCATGTATATGTTGTGATTCTTCGTGTGTATCCATATGTTACGCATGCAGATTCATGAGAGCTTGTGTGTAAATGTGGGGGGGGGGGGGCACGCGTGTGCATGTAACTGATACGTAGTCAAGCAAATTCCCTTCGGTTGCTTTCGGTTCCTTTCGGTTAAAACCATATTGTATCCACACGTTGAAAACCTTTTGTGGGATATCCGTGCCAGATGTACACACGTTCAACCCATAGAAAACGGTTCACTAAACGCTGCTTTTCGTTGAGTCTAGGAAAATGCGTAGCGGCCAGTGTTTATGTAATAGCAGCGGCAACTTACTTAATTCACACTTCAAGTTCGAAAGTAGAGTTTTGTTAGAAGAGGAGACACTTATCCAAAACACTGCGCACAAGGATTGAACTTGGTATCTCGTATTTTAAAAACGAAACTCTTAAGCACATAGTCCTGTTTGCACCATATTTGTGGCCCTGTTGATACTTATGGCGGTAAGTGCCTGGAGTAAGGGTGCAGTTTTGTTGCTGAGGATACAGAAAGAAAAGAAAAGAAAAAAAAAGCTGAGTATAATACAATTATTCTGAAAATCAATTTAATTCTACACTTTCTTTCTTTCTTTCTTTCTTTCTTTTTATATCCACGTAAAAATGTTTTATTTTTTATTTTACCTAATCAGTTTCCAAATTAGTTTTTTTTGTTCTGTTTTAAAGTATGTTTTGTATTTCTTTTTTTACGTAATTTCATTTTGTTTAATTATTTTTTTCTTACTTTCCACTTTCCTTTTTTTTTTTTGTCTATATATATATATATCGTAAGGGAAATTGAAATTCAATAAGGTATATAGAGATGTTGTATAAACGTAGTATGTGTAGGTATATTTGTGTGTATATGTACGTGTGTGTATGTGTGTGTATTTATATGTGTATATGTACGTTTATTCTCTCAACAACAACAATAACAATAATAATAATAATAAATAAATAAATAAAAACAATAATAACAATAACTTTCTAAGAAATACACAAAAAAAATCAGAAATTATTGGTGAGAATATATCACCTTCATTGCCGTTTTCTTTTTTACTCTTTTTTCTGGTATATATGAGGATTCTTTTCCTTTTTTTCTTAAATTTTATTCATTCATTTTCTTTTGCCCCTTCAGTTCACCATTTATTTTTACTCAACCTTTCCCGGTGAAACATTTACTTTCGTTTTTACATTTCTTTTTTATATATGATAATATCGGCCTTTCTTTCTTTAATGGTAGTAGCAGTGATGATGGTATGCTGCTGATGGTGATAGAACTGAAGCCATCATCAGTACTGTTACTACTACAGCTTTTGCTGCTGTTCAGGCGCCGAGGTCAATCCTGCTCTGCAATCAAAAACATTCCAGCCACGACAATTCCGTCTTATTTCCAGCTACAAGATATCTAAAAACACATCCACCAGTATGTTCTCTCTTGGCTTGAAGTGGTGTTGACAGTGTGTTGGCACTCCGTCACTTACGACGTCGAGGGTTCCAGTTGAACCGATCAACGGAACAGCCTGCTCGTGAAATTAACGTGCAAGTGGCTGAGCACTCCACAGACACGTGTACCCTTAACGTAGTTCTCGGGGGATATTCAGCGTGACACAGTGTGACAAGGCTGACCCTTTGAATTACAGGCACAAGAGAAACAGGAAGTAAGAGTGAGAGAAAGTTGTGGTGAAAGAGTACAGCAGGGTTCGTTTGATGGTGGGGATGGTATTGCGCTGATGGTGACGTGATTGTGTGTTAGTAAGGGCAGTGGTGATGATGATAGTGTTACGGTAGTTTTATGGTAGTGTTGGTGATATTGTGGTCATGATAGTGATGGCATTTTTATGGTAGCGGTGGTGTTATTGTGTTGGTGGTGTAATGACGGCGGCGGTGTTTCTCTGTGTGTGTGCCTGCGCACACACACATTCTTTTTCATATGGATCGACCCTCGTCTGCGTATGTATAGATTATGGTGTACCTCTACGCGTAGACACTTGTGGGTACATAAATACATATATACATAGATATACAACTCTGCGTGTGTGTGTGTGTGTGTGTGAGTGTGCGTGCACGCGCGTGTGTACAGTGATGGATTCGAGGGTTTCGTTTATTTATGAATTGATTTCTTAATTTCACCGGTGATACTAAAAACAAAATTAATTCAGTTCAATTAAAAAGCATGGGTAAGCAACGCTTTGTAAGCCACACTATAATTTGCAGAAAAAATTTATCTGCGCCCCTCCGATTTTTTTTATTTGTTTCAGTCATTTCATTGTGGCCATGCTGGAGCACCACCTTTAGTTGAGCAAATCCACCCCAGGACTTATTCTTTGTAAGCCTAGTACTTATTCTATCGGTCTCTTTTGCCTAACCGCTAAGTTACGGGAACGTAAACACACCAGCATCGGTTGTCAAGCGATGTTGGGGGGACAAACACAGACACACAAACATATACACACACATACATATATATATACATATATACGACGGGTTTCTTTCAGTTTCCGCCTACCAAATCCATTCACAAGGTTTTGGTCGGCCTGAGGCTATAGTAGATGACACTTTCCCAAGGTGCCACGCTGTGGGACTGAACCCGGAACCATGTGGTTCGTAAGCAAGCTACTTACCACACAGCCATTCCGATGTCTTTTTTTTTTTTCATTTTCACATTACTTATGGTTCCTTGATGTTCGTACAAACCTCACTCTTGCCTCACGCTGATGAATTTTACTTATATGCACATCTTCCGATTTCACTGCTCTGCAAATATAACATAAACCAAGCATCCACCTCAGTACTGAAATCTCTGGCACTGGCTCTTCTATTTCTCTTGCCCATATACTTTTGTGCCAGACTATTCACTGGTGCATGAGGCTTACTTGGCTACGCATCTTACCCTAGATCTAAAGAACAAATCTCAGGGCTCCACATCTTTACCGCACTCGATGGTGTGCGAATTCTGCCAAGGATAAGTCAAGCGTTCTGTTACTTTTTCTTCTGAAGGCATACGGCACTACTCCCCTGTTTGCAAAACAAAGATATGCCGCTGTAAATTTACTCTATCTTAGACTAAAAATGAGCAAATTGCAACAGATCTAATACATCTTCCTCCCTGTTTCAAAATGCCTGCTCAGATCCAATACCTCTCAGTCACCAACAATATTAGAGAAAGAAAAGGGGCTTGTTACTGGTATGCAAGCTGTTCCTGTGGTTTTAACATCCGTATCAATGTTCTCAACTATTCTTTTTATGTTTTTAATATGTTTACTCTCCTTACATTTGTTAGACTATCTTATCGTCTATGTTCTTATATTTGTTGTACTTTTGACTAGAAATGGAGGAAGGAGTATGTTTCGCTTTCTTTCTGGGGTTTTATTTTTTTATTATAGCCATTCAGGAATGTACCTCTTCATGCAACCCGAAATATGTCGAAACTCGAACAATATTGTAAATGGCCGCTTGCCAGAAAAAAAAAGTATATGCTACTAAAGAAAATAATGTCAAAATGAACTTTTCTTCCATTTCAAAAGTAGACTGAAAGTTAGATAACTCTAAAAGCCTTTCCTTATAATTCCAAATCAAAACGGAAACGAACAATCTTGTTTTTCCATTAGTTTATCCAGGTAGAATTCCTTTGCCTAGGGGGAGCTACGTGGAAGTTGCGCATTTACAGTAACATTAAAGTACAATAATAATAATAATAATAATAATAATAATAATAATAATAATAAAAATGATGATAATAATAGCAATAATAATAATGATAATAATAATAATAATGATTTCAAATTTTGCCCCAAGAGCAGCCATTTTGGGGAAGGAGATGTGTCGAATACATCGACCCCAGTTTTTCACTGGTACTTAATTTATCGACCTTGAAAGGATGAAAGGCAAAGTAGACCACGGCGGAATTTGAACTCACAACAACAACAATAATAATAATAATAACAACAACAACTTTCTAATATAGGCACAAAACCTGACATTGTGGAAGAGAGTGCTAGTCGATTATATCGATCCCAGTACTGAACTGCTATGTACTTTATCGAGCACGAAAAAATGAAAGGCAATCGTGACCTAGGCGGAATTTAAACTCGGAACGTAAAGCTGGAAGAAATACCACTAATCATTTTGGCCAGCGTGTTGACGATTCTGTCAACGGCGGGTTGACACAGGGCCTGAAAGTTTCAGTAGAGATGGTCAGTTAATTACGTTGACTCCAGTGCTCAAATGGTATTTAATTCATCAATTATGAAACGATTCGGCCTCCTCACCGCCGCCTTGATCCCACTTTCTGTAGTCCTGTGCAAAATCAACGTGCACTATGAGCTGAGGAAGAATGGACTTCGTCTCAACCACTTTCTTTTCATAGATGATTTCAAACTTATCGCAAAAAAATCAAACAGAGCCTGAAATAGAGAGACTGGTTGAGATTGTGAAAATGTGCAGCAAGGATCTAGGGATGGTATTCGATATCTCGTAGTGTGCCAGGAGATCAACATATCCTCATGAAAGAAAGAGAAAAGGTTGGTAAATATGGAGACCTGAGAACTGAGATTGCCAAGATGTGACAGCTACGACAGTCAAACATAAAGGTTATCCTTATTATCATTGGAGCATTGGGTTCAATACCACCCAATCTGAAAAAAAAAACATCTGAAAACCTTAGAAACACCCTACAATCTAGATGTATTGCAAGAGTCGGCATTACTTTCAACTGCACGCATATTGCATAAAGTACTGTCTGTCTGAGGTCCTTGTTGTGACATGACAAACAGTACAAAGCCCCGGTAGAAACAATATCTTTAATCAACAACCTCACGATATTGTATACAGTGCGACGTCTATAATGATAATAATAATAATAATAATAATAATAATAATAATAATAATAATAATAATAATAATAATAATAATGATGATGATATTTTCTACTCTAGGCACAGGGCCCGAAATGTCGGTAGAGAGGGCCAGTCGATTAGATCGACCGTAGTACGCAACTGGTACTTAATTTATCAACCCCGAAAGGATGAAAGACAATTTCGACCTCCACGGAATTTGAACTCAGAACGTCAAGGCGGGCGAAATGCCGTTAAGCATTTCACCCGGCGTGTTAACGATTTTGCCAGCTCGCCGCCCTATACATAAATAGAGAGATATGTACAGACACATGTACAAACACACGCGCAAACACGCACACAAGCACGCATGCACGCACAACAGTGAAAGAAGGAACATGGCAGAATATTTGGTAAGCAGCAAAGAAGACATGCTACAGTATGCTGCTAATGCAGAAGGATTTACCAAAAATGGACTTGAGAGTGCTCATGGTTTCTGATCACGAATAGCCAACAAGAATGAAGTATATGGAATCACACGATCAGTTCCACCGTGAAACTAACAACTTAAAAGACCAGAAACTATCATGGATGTAGCTCAGCAAGGGTGACCTAAAAAGGAATACCGAAACCCTACTCATCACTGCCCAGGATCAGGCATTGAATACCAACTCAATGAAAAGGGATATATACCGCAAAGGCGCAACGAACCTCTGCAGAATGTATGGGAAGAGTGTTGAAAGCATGACTCACATTGTTAGTGCTTGTGAAAGTCTTGTACAGAAAGAGTACAAGCGCAGACATTACAAGGCTGCTCAAAACCTTCACTGGCTACTATGCCGGAAGTATAGATACGAGTTAATGGTACCAACGTACACCGGATAAGGTAATGGACGAAAAGGAGAAGGCAAAAGTACTCTGGGACAGTCTAGTCTCGGCCGTATTTGAACCAGGAAGTAGCGTCAACAACATAATCATCAATAACAATAATTTTAGCACAAGGCCAATAATTTTAGTGGACACGCTTGCGTCCACGTAGGGCAAATGAAAGTATTGATGGGAGTGGGATGTGATTGACTTTTTCCAAGCAGCTTCATGTAGCTAATCGTGAAAGAGTGAGTGAGAGAAAGAGGAAGACAAAGTAAGAGGAGAAAATGCTGATAAATTATTTATACCTCGAAGATCTAAGATTATTTAGAAAGTTAAATAAGAAAAAAAAAATCATCTAGCAGCGTTTAAAAGATGAAGAAGACAAGGAAGGGAGATAATTCCAATAAGATCAGTTGAGAGAAATTTTATAAGTATATACAACTATATATACATACATACATACATATATATATATATATATATATAATTTTGTTTAAATGAGTTCCAACACTGTATGTTTTTTATGTTTTATTTATATTTCTGCAAAACCAATGTGGGATATAGAATATAGAATATGGAATATACAATATATAATATAAAATAAAAATGGATGGTACTATGAAATAAAGTATTGAATATATGGAATATGTCTTATTGAATAGAAGAAATATTGAGTGTTCAATATAAAGGATTAAATATATAAAGGCGAATACGTATTTTCTATACCTTGTGGTATTTCATCATGGCCGGTATGACAGACTTTAACAGATATATATATATATATATATATATATATATATATATATATATATATATATATATATATATATATATATATATATATATATATATATATATATATATATATATATATATATATATATATATATATGTATATATATATATATATATATATATATATTATCTACATGTATGCATGCACGCACGTAGAGTGACTCAAGGGCCGAGAGTTTCGTGTGTTGGGACTTATCAAAAACTTGAATACCTATATATACAGGGTAGCCTGTAACTCACTACCCATCCATATATCTTATGTATCCAATATATCTGTGCATTGTCCCTCATTCTGGTTGTTTAATATTATACGACGCCATGTTTACAGTAATTTGGTTGGTAGAAATTATCAGTTTTATTTATTAGCTCTTCGAGTATGAGTGGAGGAAAAAAACCTCACGTGACCGTGATGTAGAATAAATATCTTTACGTATATGTCTCATTTTATATGTAATATTATGGTTTGATAAACAATTATCTCCATAAAAAAGAAAAGCTATTTGATAGAAGCAGTGAAATCTTATAGGAAATATTGTGGAAAATAGTTACAAGATAGAAAGATAGAAAGAATCATAAAAGGAATTAATATCAAGCATAACGATGAACCTAAATGATAGCAACAGAGATAGGAAATAAGCATTGGTTCGAATAATCGATAGAAAAAAAGAACTAAAGAAAGAGAAGAGACCCGAACTACTAAATCCCAGATTTACCTAGCCGAAAGCATTAGCCAGCGGGCTATAGATTCCGCTATACTTTTACTATTAATAAATATTTCATCTTGTTTTCTGTAGGTTATTTCACTGTCTGCCTCAGAGAAGTTCCAGTCCATCTGGTGCCGATCTGCAATACATATTTTATTGATAATATTTTAGCTATGATCTAAAAGGATGTATTTTCAGTTGAATATTTCATGATATGTCCAGTCTTACTTAAATACCACAAACAAGCACATATATAATACAATACCACAAACAAGTATATATATATATATATATATATATATATATATATATATATATATATATATATATATATATATATATATATATATATATATATATATATATATATATATATATTGTAACAATCTAGACAACTCCGTCCACTCCAAAATGAAAAAAAAAACCTGCTATCAGTAGCAAACAAAGAGTCAGACAAAGAAAAACAAAAATAAATAATAAACCATGCAAAAATAAACCATGTTAGTATTTACTCAAATTAGATATGTCCAAATGTAAGCATATCAATTTGGATGATTAAATGAATTCATTATACGCAGTCATGGATATCTGGTCTGTGTATAATGTATAAATGTTTGGATATGTGTCTGTGGATGCTTGTGTGTGTGTGCGTGTGTGTATGTTTACAAGTGTGGTTGTGTGTGTGTATTTCTGTATGATATAATTTCATAAATGAATATATGTACTAATGTATAAGTGTGTGTGTATTTATATATATATATATATATATATATATATATGTGCGCCTTTGGAAGTTTATCGGATGTCTAAAGCTCCTTTGGACGTACAGGAACACACTCGGAAACGCTGTTATACCCCGGTAATAGTTAGACATGCATACATATACTCAGACACAAGTACACAGGCGTGGGCTAGCACAGATACATATTGTATATATATATACTTATACGTTGCGGTTCAGTACAGTTTCCGTTTACTAAATTCAATATGCAAAAACAATGGTCAATCAGATATCTATGTTCTGTCACAGTAATTTCGAAGTTGAAACGTGAAACCCCACTGTTTGCGAAGGAAATTTATTAACCATGCAGCTAGGAGTACGCTTATAATGCGTGTTTGCGCGCGCGCGTGTGCGTTTGTGTATAAGTGTATAGGTATGTATATATTGGGCTGAGACAAAAAGTTCGTACCGTTATTCTGTTGTTGGAGATTAAAGAAGTGATTTCGTTTTGTCACGTGATAGAAATATATGACATATGTAGTGAAAGGTTACATTTTAACATGTCTTTCAATTCGATTGTAGGGTACATATTTTATTTTTACTGTTTTTACGAAAAAAAAAACGTGCAACCAGAGGAAAATATGATACTTTTTTGTTATTTGACTCCCTTTTATTTCTGGCATGTTAAACATGTAGCTGTGTGGTAAAAAAAACTCGCTTCTCAACCATACAGTTCCGGGTTCAGTCTCACTGCGTGTCACCACGGATAGGTGTCTTCTACTATATATAGTCTCGGACCGACCAGAGCTTTGTGAGTAGATTTGGTAGACGGAAATTGAAAGAAACTTGTCGTACATATATATGTATATATTTATATGTGTGTGAGCTTTGTGTCTGCTTTTGTTTCACAACCATCATCACTTGACAACCGATGTTGATGTGCTAACGTTCCCGTAACTAAGCGATTCGGCAAGAAAGACCGATAGAATAAATACTAGGTTTTAAAAAATTACGTACTGATGTCGAGTTTTTTTACTAAAGTATTTCAAGGCGATGTCCCAGTATGGCTGCAGTCCAATGACTAAAGCAAGTGAAAGATAAACGATTAAAAAAACAGCAAAAAAAAAAGTGCCGCTCAGAGAGATAGTGCCATAACTGAGAGAAATGTTTGTAAGTGGTTTGCTAGGTCAGGTGTGAAGTTTTTGCTCTGGGAGACCATGAATATTCCGACAGACCTATATTTGTTGACGTTGACCAAATCTAAATACTAATCAAAAATAATCCATGTTACACCACACGAGATATCACCGAGATATTCCACATATCTCATATGAACGATATAAAGTATTTAAAAACCCTTGATCACGTGAATCCCTGTGTTGATTGAGAACCTCATAATGTAACGGAAAATAATTCAGAGGACTGCATTTCCTTCTGGAATTCTCTGCTCGAACACAGCAAAAACTTCCCAATTTTCAAAAAAACGATCACTGATGAGGGAAAATGTGGGGTGAGAAATCTCTTGAAGAAAACGAAAAGAATCACTTATAATCACTCCAAAAGCTGGCCAGTATCCGAAGATGGTAACACCCATCGTGTGTGATTAGAAGGGTACAGTGTGTTATGACCTTCAAAATTAGATATTGAGTTAAGACAATAATTGTTCCTAATTAGACATAAAGGAGGCAATCAATGAAAAACGTCCAAAATTAGCCAACCGGAAGGGTCTCGTCTTCTTTCAAGAAACGCTAGATCTCATGTCTCCTTACAGACTTGGCAGAAATTGGTACAGCTTGGTTGGGATATCCTTCAATACCCATCGTACTCACCTGACCCTGCACCTATGAATTATTTATCTGCAAAATTTTCGTAATATGAAGAAAGTCAGTTCTTTGGAAGATTGTAAAAACCATTTAAACAGTTCATGTCATGAAAAGATGCGAATTTCTGGAGGATGGGATAAGCTGGTTCAAACATGGCGAAAGATAGTGGAACAAAATGGGACACATGTAACTGAATAAAGATATGTAAAAGTATCTAAATATTGTTTTTCAAGTTTATTTTTTAAAATGATACGACCTTTTGTTCCAAGTCAATATCTGTGTGTGTGAGTGTGTCTATATATGTATGTATATGCGTGTGTATGAATGCATGTATGTACACACACGCATATATATGCACACACATACACCTATGTATATATTTATGCATGCGTACATGTATGCATGTACGTATGTACATATATATGAGTATTCTTGCATGTGCTGTAAGTGTTGAGCAATAATATGTTCATGCGTAAGCAAACCGGAACGTACACGCAGAAAACATACACACTCACACTGAAGCACACACACATATGCATATCCAATACATACACACAATATATATACATATATATATAATATATATATATATATAAAGTACATATATGGTATATATATATTTATGGTTTATTTATGTACATATATATATATATATATATATATATATATATATATATATATATATATATATATATGTGTGTGGTGTGTGTGTGCGTGTGTGTGAATGTATGGATGTATGTATGATTGTATGTATACATGTATGTACGTATGCGTATAAATATAGTGAAGCATTAGGTAGTAAAACACACAAACATACATTTAGACAAAAGAAAAAGGAAACCCATTGTGTGTTAAACTGCTTTTATTGTGCGCTCTTAATGTCTGTTAACTCTTAATGTCTTATTACTAAGCCAATCTAAACCTGCCGTTTACATATTTTATAATCTGATAGATAGTATTTACATGTTTATGTTCTTTAGTGAAGCAGCTAACAGTTTTTTTTTTTTTGAATATTGGTTTAACTGTGAGTGTGGGTGTGAGTGGGGTTGGGGTGCACTTAATTTTATTAAATCTGAAAATTTGTCTTGCGACTCAAGTTTAATGCCGCCACAGTGACATTCCTGTCCAAGTACTCTCAACATGTATTGATCACTCCTGTCTCATTCGTTCGACTGAAATTAACGTACGTACGTGTGTGTGTGTGTGTGTGTGTGTGTGTGTGTGTGTGTGTGTGTGTTTGTGTGTGTGTGTGTGTGTGTGTGTGCGCGTGTGTGTATAAACATACATATATATATATATATATATATATATATATATATATATATATATATATCAACGCACACACACGTATATATATATATATATATATATATATATACTATCTGAATTACCCGACGTTGCCCGGATTACTGCTTTTCTTTTTCTGATTAGTAAGCAATAAATATGAAAAAATATTTTTAATCATAATCATTTCAAAATATCTATATTTAATTTTTTAAATATCCAAACAATATTGTACAGTTGGCCATGGGAGAAGCATGTAGTAGAGAGATAAAGTCCAATAATCTTGATAGTTCGTATCTCTTTTACTTTAATCAGTCATTCAAACACATTTACTGTAGGGAGTTAGAAGAAAAGTTGGAGAGCGGAGAAAATCTTTGGGATGCTTAATTACGGTTCCTTACATTCTGATTTCAAATGGTGCCAAGATCAACATTGTCGTTCTTCTTTCTAGGGTCGATAAAATAAAGTACCAGTCAAATACTCCCGTGGATATCATCGACCAATCTCTACCTGCAAATTTCTAACCCTGTGCTTAAGCTAGTAATGATAAGGATATCAGCTCAGCAGCTTTGGGAACTGGTCACGCAAGCGAGCAATCGTGATTTCAAACCTCCTTTACTGATGTGATGTTCTTATTTAGTTGGAATGAAGAATTTGATGAATCCTTTAAGCGTCGGAAAAAAAGGCAGCAGTGATTTAGCGGTAGATATAGCACACAACTGAGAATATGAACAGGAATATAGGCACGGATTTTCTCTCTGTATATAGACGTGTGGATCCTTGTATGAATACCCGTATGCATGATCGTGTATGTGCGTGTGTGTGTGAGTGTGTGTACATTTATATCGACAGAAAGTGAGAGATGTATGTATAAACGTGTATGTATATGTACACACACAAACACACACATATATATAATGCGAACGTGTGCGCGTGTGACTGAATGTGTGTATGTTCATGCACATTGGTATAACATTAGATTAAGAGAGTACATGAAAAGCATTAAACTGTTTAATATAGACTAAGTGTACATAAACATTTATATACGCTGTGGGTGTATGTGCGTGTGTGTGTGTGTGTGTGTGGTGCGTGTGCGCGCGAGTGGGTACCTGTCTCGATTTATCTGTCTCAGACAGATAACGTCTATTTGACTCTATCAGTGGCAGGAGTAACTTACCTGGCGACGGCCCCCAGCGATAAAGTTAAAGCACTCTGTGGAATAGTTTGTGCTTTTCAACGAGGAATTCGTATGTTTACACGCACGCACCCCCACCGCTCATATACGCTCACACACACACACATATACATGCGTACACACACACACACACACACACACACACACACACACACACACACTCACACACAAGGACAGACAGAAGCATACGTGTATATATCTGGGTGTCTTCTATTTTGTCATTGATATATTGGCATCTATCTATCTACCTATCTCTCTCTCTCTCTCTTTCTACATATATGTGTGTGTATGTGTGTATACAGACCTCATATACCTTCTCTCTCTCTCCCTCTCTACTATATATATAGTAGTTTTATAGGATCACGCGCTGTAACAGCGCGTTACAGCATCCACCATTTTTTGGTGACTCCCTACTAACCCTAGCGGATGACATCTCTGCACCACTTAGGTGAACGCCTTACCCAAATCCTTGCGTCTGTTATGGTAGTCGTTGCTGGTGAGGTTTTCATCAAGTCGTAGTGCAAATCCTTAACCTTTTTTAGTCGCCTTTTTACAATACCCAGGGAAAACAATGGGTCTATGTTTTGATATACCAGTTCCCAATAAAAAAGAATAAACGTGAAATGAAGTGTTTGCTTAAAAATACAGCACACTTCCGGTCCCGAGAATAAATCGCAAGATCTAATAATCGTGAATGCATCATACTATCCACTAGGCCGCGCGCACGCACACACACACACACACACACACACACACACACACACACACACACACACACACACACACACACACACACACACACACACACACACAAAGGCGGCGAGCTGGCAGAAACGTTAGCACACCGGGCGAAATGCTTAGCGGTATTTCGTCTGCCGCTATGTTCTGAGTTCAAATTCCGCCGAGGTCGACTTTGCCTTTCATCCTTTCGGGGTCGATTAAATAAGTAGCAGTTACGCACTGGGGTCGGTATAATCGACTTAATCCGTTTGTCTGTCCTTGTTTGTCCCCTCTGTGTGTAGCCCCTTGTGGGTAGTAAAGAAATAACACACACACACACATATATATATATGCATGCAGGTAATCTTTATCTCCAGCTTAACGTGGAGGCTCTGTTAGAACACAGAACACTTCGTTATTTACTTTCAGAGGACTTCTCATACACACGACGTAAACAAGAGTGCTTATATGCACCACCACATGAGAGATAGTCTCAAAGCAAATAATGCTATCTAACACAACCTGCTCGTGAAATTAACGAGCAAGTGGCTGAGTGTTCCACAGAGACGCATGCCCTTAACGTAGTTCTCAGGGAGATTCACCGTGACACAGAATGTGACAAGGCCGGACCTTTGAATGCCACGTACACCTCACTTTTACCAGCTGAGTGAACTGTGTTCTCGTGTTTAAGTTCCCATAACTTAGCCTGACGTCAAAAGCGACCGACAGAATAAATAACAGGCTTCAAAATAAATATTGGAGTCGATTCTTTCGATTAAAATTCTTCATATCAGTACTCCAACATGGCCGCAGTCTAATGATTGAAACAAATAAAAAAATAAAAAGAATGTCTATGTGTATTTCAGTGGGGGGGGGGGGGGGTAGTGCACGCTCGTGCGTGCGTGCATACTTTCAAATTTCAAATTGAAAATTTCAGACCAATCCACAGAGTGCTATAATTTTATCGCTGGGGGCAATCTGCAGGTAAATTACCTCTGCCAGGTGTAGATTCAGACAGGCTTTATCTGTCTGTGACAGATAAAGTTTGACAGGTACACGCTCGCGCGCACGCACACACATACACACACACACACACACACTACTTTTAGTTGGTCGATATACATAAACGTGGCCAAATAATCTCCCTTACAATCATCTGATTATTACTCTAAGATTTTATTCTAATTCATTGACTGGTCCTCCGTCGCTTACAACGGTGAGGGTTCCATTGATCTGATAAAACGGAACAACCCGTTCGTAAAATTAACCGCGTACCCTTAACATGGATATCAAGGAGATTCAGTGTGAAACAGAGTAACAGATTCAACTCACTTTTGCCAGCCGAGTGGACTGGAGCAACGTGAAATGAAGTATCTTGCTTAAGGACACAACACGTCGTCAGGAATTGAACTCACAACCGTGTGCCGAATACCCTAACCATTAAGCCATGTGCCTTCACCCTAAGTCATTTTGTCTGTGAAGGAATGGTTTTGCGATTACTACGCCGCTGAGATAAGGAATGAGCTGACTCCACATTGTAGTGTAATGACTCTTTCTAAAGATAGAAACTAGAAAGTGTAAGACAGACAGTGGGAGAGACACGGGGAGAGAGGGAGAGAGAGAAGTGGGGAAGACAGAGAATGACAGTGAGAGAAACGGCGAGAATGACAGAGAGACAGACGGAGAGCGAGAGAGTGAATGACAGTGAAAAAGACGGAGAGAGAGAGATAGAGGGAGCGCGAATGACAGTGAGAAAGACGGAGAGAGAGGGAGAGAGTGAGTGAGTAACAGTGAGAAAGACGGAGAGAGAGAAGGATCGGGAATGACAGTAAGAAAGCGGGAGAGAGAGAAAGAGAGAGTGAATGACAGAGAGAGAGAGAGAAGAAGAAGAGAGAGAGAATGACAGAGAGAGAGAGAGCATGACAGAAAGAGAGAGCATGACAGAGAGAGAGAGAGCATGACAGAGAGAGAGCATGACAGAGAGAAAGAGAGCATGACAGAGAGAAAGAGAGCATGACAGAGAGAGAGAGAGAGAGAGCATGACAGAGAGAGAGAGAGCATGACACAGAGAGAGAGAGAGCATGACAGAGAGAGAGAGAGAGCATGACAGAGAGAGAGAGAGAGCATGACAGAGAGAGAGAGAGCATGACAGAGAGAGAGAGAGAGAGAGAGCATGACAGAGAGAGAGAGAGAGCATGACAGAGAGAGAGAGAGAGAGTCGTTTATTGTTGGAATTATACTCAGCAATATTTACCAAATCGCACTCAACCGGTTTATGTTAATTCTTTTAGTTCAAGAACGACTGTTTCGCCCCCTACATGAAAGTTTCAAAATAGTATCCATATCTGACACTAAATTTGTATGCTTAAAGCGATATACCCGTTATGATACACCTCTCGCAACTTAGCGAAATAAGGCCTAAAATTACATCTGAAGATGTCTCTTGATTATCGAGATACGAAGCGCAAATGGATCAATATAATAACTATTGAGTTAACTGCTAAGATAAGTGGATTAACTGATTATCCATTAAAAAATCCCTTGAAAAGCCAACTTCCAAACTCACAAACGGACATGTTGTTTGTTGCTCAATAAACGTTTGTGAAATATCAACACCAACGTCCATGCTTTTTTTGTTTAATTTTTCTTTATTGGTAACAGAGTTAATTTATTTCTATAAGCCACGTCTAATCAAGTAAAAGTAATTAGTCATTGTCACTTGCAGTGCAACTTACTAAACTAAAACGTAAGAACACATGGGATAATGTAGTCCTTGATAACCCGTGTCAGAAAAAATGTCGGAAGGTCATGGTTAAAACAAGTTTGGGCTTACAACTAGCCTGCAGTTAAACTACAATAACACAGTTATAAATATAATTTAAGAGATGAGGAATTATGTACATTATTCACATTATTTACATTTGGCGGATATTTGTCCTCGTCTTGTTTGTTGTTAACACAACGTTTCGGCTGATATACTCTCCAGCCTTCATCGGGTGTCTTGGCGAAATTTCGAACCTGGGTTCTCATTCCTAAGGTATTTTTTGATGTTGTTGTTGTTGTTATTATTATTATTATTCAGGTCACTGCCTGGAATCGAACTCGGAATTTTGGGGTTAGTAGTGCGCGCTCTTAACCACTACGCCATAAGCCCGTTGTTTTAACAACAAACAAGATGAGGACAAATATCCGTCAATTGTAAATTATGTAAATAATGAACTACGATAACTTCATTCAAAACACTTGCTCGACTCCAGTATTAGACTGATAGTAAGACTGCAAGCTGGCAGAATTGATAACACGCCGGACAAAATGCTTAACGGCATTTCATCCGTTATTACGTTCTGAATTCAAATTCAGCCGAGGTCGACTTTTCATTTCATCATTTCGGGGTCGATAGAATGAGTACCAGTTGGACATTGGTACCGATGTAATCGATTTACCCGCTTCTTCGAAATTTCTGGCCGGCCTTGTACTAAAAAATTTCAAAGCATCATTTGACTGACAATCTATGCTATCGACCCCGTAAAATCCACTACAGCGGGATTTAAAGACTGAGTGTGAAAATCAATTATTGTGAGACAATTTTACTCAATACGTGGTCCTTCATTGAGCTGAAATCAACAGCTAAACCTCTGACAAATGACACCCTTACAGTTTTAAGTAACGGAATTTTGAGAACCTACGAGTTTTTATTGATATAGAAACGACAGGATTTTCATGACTGGAAAGTCGAGGTCAATACTGTCTTTCATCCAATTGGACTTCGATAAAATAACGTGTAATATCTTTCGTCTAAATCCGAAAACAGATATTTCTGTAAAAAAATTAATAAATAAAGGCGGTACTCCAGCATGGCCACAGTCGCATGACTGAAACAAGTAAAAGAGTAAAAGAGTAAAAGAGTAAAAGAGTAAAAGAGTAACTGCGTTGCACAAGGCTAGCGCAAGAAGATCAAAATTATTTTTGCAACAATATCCACGTTTTTTAGAAAGAAGGATATACTGGTAATCCATCTCCTTAAAGATATGGAGCACTGTCTTATCTAATGTGTCCTTCACATTATTAAAACGATAAAGCGGTAATTTGAAGTAGACTTGGTTGCTATTTCTAGCTCGACATACTTTATCAGTCATTAGTGTTTTGCTTCATCCATGTGAGTCTGGAAATCCAGTAGATTTATCACTAAGCCTATTCAAACTATGGCCCCTCCGTTTCTTTACTTGTAAATTGGATTACATTGTCTTGTGTGTGTGTGTGTGTGTGTGTGTGTGTGTGTGTGTGTGTGTGTGTGTGTGTGTGTGTGTGTGTGTGTGTGTGTGTGTGTGCGTGTGTGCGCGCCCTCGGTAGAATGCAATTTTACGGAAATTTGGTTTCTATATCTAGCAGGTTGAGCCACAAAAATGAGACCGCTACTAGTAGTAGTAGTAGTAGTAGTGGTGGTGGTGGTGGTGGTGGTGGTGATGGTGGTGGTGTTAGTAGTGGTGGTGGTGGTGGTGGTGGTGGTGGGTTTTGGTGGTGTTTGTAGTAGTAGTAGTAGTAGTAGTAGTAGTAGTAGTAGTAGTAGTAACAGCAGCTTGCATGCTTTGGTGCTGAAAACTAACAGACTGAAAACTAATACAGGACAGTTTCCCTTCAGTTCCTACAACACTCACGCAGGTTTGCAAAACAGCGATCGATATCAACAGATAAATGGGCCGCATCGTTCTTTTTTTATATATCCGTCCACTAGACTCAATGATTGCGACAAAACAATTATCAATTAGTGTGACAGGTGCGCAAAAGTACGCTGTCGGTCACCTGATACGCCGTTAGAAGATTGAATAAAAATGGTTGATTGTCTGGCTGTCTGGTTGTCTGGCTGGTGTCCGACTGGCTATTATCAAGGCTGTCTGATCTGACTGGCTAGATGCATAGCTGGCAAATAGCATGGCTTGTCTGTCTATCTATCTACCTATCTATCTATCTGAATGTAGCAAAGATGGTGCGTGCAAGTGACGATACCTCTTTGAGCATGATCCTATAAATCGACAAAAAATTTTTTTAAAAAAAGAGAGAGAGAGAGCACTTCGCTCTCATGTGTCTATTCCCTGCTGAGGTTACCATGGTCTTTTCAGTAGGCTTTTCTCTCCATGGATAAACCTAATGTTACCCGATTTTACAAAATTGACATTTTCTGTGATATACGATACCCCCCCCCCCTTTTTTTTTGTTTGCCCCTACCGATCCCTTTTAATCGGATTGTTTTTTTTTTAACGAAAAGCTCTACAGTTGTATTTGTCCCCTCAGTGTGCAGCCCTGTGTGGCTAATAAAAGAAAGTTATCTATCTATCTATCTATCTATCTGTCTGTCTGTCTGTCTGTCTGTCTGTCTATCTATCTATCTATCTGTCCGTTAATCAGTTACCTTTCTATCTGGATGGATGAAGGGAGGGAGGGAGGGAGAGGAGAACAGAGGGTGGAAGGAAAGGCGAGATGAATGGATGGATAGATGGTGGGATGGAGGGAGAGGGGAAACTGGATGGATGGATGGATAATTTTTCCATCTGGCCGTATAGCCTTTTCTGTTTGTTTTCCTGTCTTGTTTTTTGTCCGCCACTACATTCCTCCATGGCAAGGTTTAATTTGTGTATACAAATTTAATTTGCGGTCCATGGGAAGAGCCGTTTTAGCGATGCCTCCTACCCAGCTCTTTGAAACGCCGGTGTTAAAACGGGGATAGCTGATGAAGAAGAATGTTCTCTATGTGGCTTGTGTGTTTTCTTGTCTACGTTTTGTTTGCAATGTCCTGTACCCAGATATGCACCTATACATACAGGTGGATGTCGGTATGCACATATCTGTACGTATATATGCATACACTCATTTACTATTTGTTTATATATATATATATATATATATATATATATATATATATCTTTCAGTCTCCTGTTCTGGCAATGTTTCTTTTGTATATCCGTAGTGGGGAAATGAATCGTTGCTGTCTCTTGCGATTGAGCGTCCATCATTGACAAGACCAAGGAAGGTCGAAATCACGTGATCTGGTGGTTTCTACACCGAAGATGACAGGGATTTATCTCCTGAACCACAAGCCAATATAAGAGTTTTTCCCATAACTACCGCAGTATAGTCTGTTCCAACAGAACATCCACGTTTAAATGGGGATAAATATGACTTCTCGTTGTTAATATGGCTTCTGTCGCTATTATATATTTTTTTAGCAGGCTCACTGGCCAATAGCGACACCAGTACCCGTTCTAGCACCGTTTTCCTATATATCACTGGCGGGGAGATGGAACGGTGCTTCCGCTAATGGCCGAGCATCGATTATTGATGAGACCCAGGAAGGTCGAAATCACCTGATCTGGTGGTCTCGGTGCCGGAGATAGCGGGGATTTATCTCCCCACAAGCGATATAAACAGGAATGCATTATGAAGCAAAAGCTTATGGTATCTACCGTAGTAAAGTTTGTTGTAATGGGGATAAATGTGGGGATAAATGTTATCTTCCGGTATTTATACTGCCTCTGTCACTTTTAAATAAATGTGTGTGTGTGTGTGAGTGTGTGTGAATGTACTTGGACATAAATAGGTATATATTTATACACCTCTGTGTGAGAGACAGCATGGGTATATCTGTTTGTCTACACATACACACACCCACATAAACACACACAAATGCACAGACATATATATTTGTATGTGTGTGTGTATATATATATTACATGTGTGTCTGCTTGTATATATGTAATCATCAGGCGATACAAATACTCAGAGCAGTTTAATGATAAAATTATGTCTCGGCTAAAAGTACCGGAGTACACTGCAATAGATTTCACGAAACTAATCATAGCTGACGTTAACTACAGTAAGCCTCCTTGGATTTTAGCGATTATTTTGTATTGTTTTACTATGTTTTCCTTCGTGCGTCTTGATTCCACGTTCGAATCACGCATCTTCCAACTAATAAATCAGTTTGACTTATGTTTATTAAACGGGTCATATTACAGTGAAGTAGGAAAGTCACTGAAGCATCGAATAACCTATATTTGCTTATTCGTTCTGGACCTATTCAAAATGAGTCCAAAATCCACCGGTCACCCACACCCTGTTTTTCTTTTTTATCTTTTTATGATCGGTTTATTAAAATAACAATCCAGAACCAGAGTCGATTCCTATTTAACTTTTTATTCTCACCCTCTCATTTTTTTCTGTTAGAAA
>NC_142942.1:4773328-4785828 GCF_046866305.1 Octopus bimaculoides | reverse complement strand
ACTCACATAAACATATACATGTGTATATATATATATATATATATATATATATATATATATATATATATATATATATATATATATATATATATACACACACACAAAACGGGCATCTTTCAATTTCTGTCTACTAAATCCACTTACAAAGCTTCGATCGGCCCGAAGCTATAGTAGAAGACACTTGCCCAAGGCGCCACACAGTGGGACCGAACCCTGAACCATGTGGTTGGGAAGCAAGCTTCTTACCGCATAGACGAGCCTGCGCGTATAGAAAAATATCAAAATATTTTGTGTGTAAAAGATGTATAAGCCATTTATTGCAGATAAATGTTAACAGAACGTTATATGGACCCACAAGGCCCTTGCGGACCCTGACTGAGAACCACTAGTTTTGTCAAACAAATAGAACCGAGTAATTCAAAACGAAAGGGGGAAAAAATCTGGTACTTATTCTATCGGTTCCTTTCTGTCGAATCGCTCCTTATGTGGACGTCAACAAACAAGCACCAGTTGTCAAACGTAGGTGGGGAACAAATCGAAAGAAACAGACAAATAGATATAGATACATATACGACTTCCTTTTTGCTTCCGTCGACCAAATTCACTCAGAACGCTTTGGACGACACGGGTTTTTATTTGAAGACACTTGCCCAAGGTGCCGCATAGTAGTGAGAGTGAACCCGGAACCTTGTGGTTGGGAAGCAAACTTCTTACCACACAACCACACGTGCACCTGTATCACACATATATATATATATATATATATATATATATATATATATATATATATATATATATATATATATATATATATATATATATATATATATATATATATATATATATATATATATATATATATATATATATATATATATATATATATATATATATATATATATATATATATATATATATATATATATATATATATATATATATATATATATATATATATATAGTTTCATCGATAGCTAGGTAGATTGATACATACATATACGTACATTTATATACATACATGCATGTATTTGAATGTAAATATATGTATATTTATGCATATATCTATGCATGCATGCATATATATATATATATATATATATATACATACATGCACACACATATTGTATGTATATTTTAACATATACGCATATACATACCTATACATATATATATATACTTGTACGTATATAACACATACACACACACACACACACATGCTTATGTGTGTATATATATATATATATATATATATATATATATATATATATATATATATATATATATATATATATATAATACACACACACGCATATATATCATTGGCTGCAAAGAGGTGTTGTATGCTCTATAGTGTCTCAGTGTCTGCCGGTGTGTATGTCTCTCTCAGTCTATCTCTATACTTCTTTCTCTCTATTAATCTCCCCCTACTCTTTTCCTCTCTCTCTCTCTCTCTTTGTCTTTCTCTCTCTCTCCCTCTCTCCTTGTGGTATTGTTTATCGAAATGTAGATCAGTAGTGTGCTACACCTCGACGTGCAGATAGTGTGCCAGATAAATGACCGTCAGGTCAGTGGTTCGTATGACAACACTAGTGCAATAATTACCGCATTAGAAAAGCCATTTATCTCTGAATGATTTACTCCAGCCTACAGCAAATATGTTTTATATTAAGGTAGTTCTCATCAATTTTCCATGTGACGGAGACCGCATTAATCTAATCTAATCGCTTAGAATTCATGAAGATCAGCTGTTGTTGTTGTTGTTTATCTGTATTTCAGAAGTCCTGTGATCAAATGCTTTCCAGCTGGGGCCAACCAGACATTTTTTTTCTTTTTAATAGTGTATTGGGCACACTATTTATTCAATGTGTTGCCCTGTTTCTTAAGGACTGTTCTGAGAGATTTTTCTATCATGCTGAAAAAAAAAACACGTTTGAGGTAACCTTGTTGGCCTCTGAAAACTTGTAGTAGTAGTAGTAGTAGTAGTAGTAGTAGTAGTAGTAGTAGTAGTGGTGGTGGTGGTGGTGGTGGTGGTAGTAGTAGTAGTAGCAGTAGCAGCAGCAGCAGCAGTAGTAGTAGCAGTAGTAGCTGTTGTTGTTGGTGGTGGTGGTGCTGTGGTGGTGCTGTGGTGGTGTTGTTGTTGCTGCTGTTGTTGTTGTTGTTGGTGTTGTTGTTGGTGTTGTTGTTGGTGTTGTTGTTGTTGTTGTTGTTGCTGCTACTGCTGCTGCCGCTGTTGCTGTTGCTATATTTTTCGTTGTATTTTTCGTTTATTATAGTATGCTTTGATTGAGCAAACCTATAAGCAAAATCACTTCCAGTCATGGCTACCATGTTGTAAGCCCAGGACCATAGCATCCTGGTTTTCAACTTGGTCGATAAAAGGCGTATCAGTCAAGTACAGGGGTCAATGTAATCAACTTTCCCCTCCCCTCAAAAATTGCTAATCTGGTGCCAAAATTTAAAACCATAATTAATAAGTAGCAAAAGGTGAAAATTTTGTCGAATCGTGAGCATGCCAGACAAAATGCTTAGCAGTATTTCGTCCGTCTGTACATTATGAGTTCAAATTCTGTCTTTCATCTTTTCGTGGTCGATAAAATAAGTACCAGTCAAGCACAAATATTGGAGTAATCGACTGGCCCTTTCACCCAAACTTTCAAGCCTTGAGTCTTAAGTAAAGTCGATTATTAATAAGAGACGAGCTGGCAGAATTGTTGGTGTATCAAGCAAAAACTACTTAGCGACATTCGTACCGGGTCTTTAAGCTTTGAGTTCAAAATCTACCCTGTTCTATTTTGCCTTTCATCCTTTCAGGGACGATGAAATAAAGTATTAGCGAAGTACAGGGGTCAATGTATTTGACTAGCGCCCTTCCTCTACAGCTTCAGGAATTGTACCAAACTTTGAAACAATTATTTTGAACATTACAATGGTTATTATTGATTCCATTAATGCAGCTTTTGATGTCCTTTTTTCAAGTCTTTCCTGCGCTCAACTTAGCTTTCATCTTTCCGGAATCGATAAAAGAAAATATCAATACAGCTCCGGTATCAACTTTTTCGACTGTTCCCAACAGCCATATTTCTGGCCTTGTAACTATTTAAGAAATTTAGGGTGGTGCATTGCAAGGTGTTAAGGTCAAGCAAAAAAATGTTTACGTTCAAATCCCACCGAGGTCAATTTTGTCTTTCGCTCTTCCGAGGTCGATAAAATCAGATACCAGACAAGTACTGAAGTTGATATAATCGACTTCGAATTTCTGACTCTTCTTTTTCTTTGTGAGAAATTATTATAATCATTTTTATAGAACGATGTGAGGGCAGAATCTCAAAATTAAAAGGTAAAATTCTTTGCGGTAATTCCTCTTGCTATTTTGTCCCAGGCGAGCATTGATTGTGGGACCTATAATAAGAGGTATTAGGGTGGCGAGTTGGCAGAATCGTTAGCACGCTGGGCGAAATGCTTAGCGATATTACATCTACCGTTACCTTCTGAGTTCAAATTCCACCGTGGTTGACTTTGCCTTTCAACTTTTCGGGTCGATTGAATAAGTACCAGTTACGCACTAGGATCGATGTAACCGACTTAATCCCTTTGTCTGTCCTTGTTTGTACCCTCTATGTTTAGTCCTCTGTGGGAAATAATGAAATATATAATAAGAGACATTCTAGCCATAAGTATCACAGACCTTTTTTCCCGTGACGGTATCCCAGAACTCGAATGGCCGGGAAACTTAAGCTCAACTGTGCCATTACCTTGCTAACCAATTATATACTGACGCAGATTGGCAGTCGATGGATTAAATCGAATCCGGCATTTTATATCAATGCTATTTTCATTCTTCCTGCGTCAGTAAAATAAAGTACCACTCAAGTACAGGGGTTGATAAAATCAATGGTTTCCCCATGAAACTTCTTGTTTAATACCTTATGTTGGAATCATTATTTTCAGGTTGAGAACGGGCGGTGAGAAGGTATAATTGGCGAGCGTCGAAAAAATGATCTTTTGGTATTCAATTACGTCTTTTACCTTCTAAGTTCAAACCCGGTAGAGTTGTCTTAGCCTTTCATCTTTTCAAGGTTTAAAATTAATGTATCCGTTTAGTATCGAAGTAGATATAATTGATTGTTCTTCATTCTTCAACTAAAATACAAGTTTCAAATTTTGTCGTAAGGTCAGTAATTTCGGAGGATGCGTTAAGTTGTTTACATCAACCCCTACTGTTCAACTGGTATTTATTAAATCGACCCCGAAGGGATAAAAGGTAAAGTTGATCCCGTTGGAATTTGAACTCAGAATGTAAACTCGGAAATGAGGACTTGTGTCTAATTTAGAAAACATTATCATATTAACGCAGAGATGTTACTAAAATCGGTAGAGCACTGGAGAACGTGCTTAGTGTTATTTATATCTTCGTTTTGGATTCAGATCCTACTCCATTAGATCTCATACTGAATTCATTGCCTTACCATACTTAGTACCCGCAGCTCTTAATGACAACCGGTGCTGGTGTGTTTACGTTTCTGTAACTTAGCGTTTCAGCATGAGAGACACATAGAATATGTACCAGGCTTTAAAATAAACAATACTGGAGTCGATTCATGCGACTAAATTTCTCCAAAGCGATGCCCCAGCATGGCCGCTGTCTAATGTCTGAAACAAGTAGAATTTGTATGTATACATATATATATATATTGATAGGAAGGACAACAAAAGACTTCTTTCACAGGAACTTTCAATGGCCGGATAACTGAAGAGAGGTTATAAAGGACACAGGTTTCGTGTGTCACATAGCTAGCTAGAGGCGATGGCTTCTTGGAGCTAATTCACGGCAGCTTTCGTCCTAATTTTGGGACTGCCATGTTGGCTTGGCGATAACTATTAATTTCCAGTACCGCTGCCGTAGTCTCCTTTAGAGAGACTTAGAAATATTAATAACTCTATTTCTGAAAACCAGTGGATAGATTCCACTAAAATTAGATAAATAACCTTCGAGCAGATAGTCAGCAGCGCCGCCTGGCTAAGGCTTGGCTACTCTGCATTGACAAGGGGCAACACCCTGAAACTAGTCTAGTCTGCAGATGCCAAACCAGCAGGGGGACACTGCTGACCTCCCCTGTTCGAAGGTTATAAAGGACACAGGTTTCGTGTGTCACATAGCTAGCTAGAGGCGATGGCTTCTTGGAGCTAATTCACGGCAGCTTTCGTCCTAATTTTGGGACTGCCATGTTGGCTTGGCGATAACTATTAATTTCCAGTACCGCTGCCGTAGTCTCCTTTAGAGAGACTTAGAAATATTAATAACTCTATTTCTGAAAACCAGTGGATAGATTCCACTAAAATTAGATAAATAACCTTCGAGCAGATAGTCAGCAGCGCCGCCTGGCTAAGGCTTGGCTACTCTGCATTGACAAGGGGCAACACCCTGAAACTAGTCTAGTCTGCAGATGCCAAACCAGCAGGGGGACACTGCTGACCTCCCCTGTTCGAAGGTTATAAAGGACACAGGTTTCGTGTGTCACATAGCTAGCTAGAGGCGATGGCTTCTTGGAGCTAATTCACGGCAGCTTTCGTCCTAATTTTGGGACTGCCATGTTGGCTTGGCGATAACTATTAATTTCCAGTACCGCTGCCGTAGTCTCCTTTACAGAGACTTAGAAATATTAATAACTCTATTTCTGAAAACCAGTGGATAGATTCCACTAAAATTAGATAAATAACCTTCGAGCAGATAGTCAGCAGCGCCGCCTGGCTAAGGCTTGGCTACTCTGCATTGACAAGGGGCAACACCCTGAAACTAGTCTAGTCTGCAGATGCCAAACCAGCAGGGGGACACTGCTGACCTCCCCTGTTCGAAGGTTATAAAGGACACAGGTTTCGTGTGTCACATAGCTAGCTAGAGGCGATGGCTTCTTGGAGCTAATTCACGGCAGCTTTCGTCCTAATTTTGGGACTGCCATGTTGGCTTGGCGATAACTATTAATTTCCAGTACCGCTGCCGTAGTCTCCTTTAGAGAGACTTAGAAATATTAATAACTCTATTTCTGAAAACCAGTGGATAGATTCCACTAAAATTAGATAAATAACCTTCGAGCAGATAGTCAGCAGCGCCGCCTGGCTAAGGCTTGGCTACTCTGCATTGACAAGGGGCAACACCCTGAAACTAGTCTAGTCTGCAGATGCCAAACCAGCAGGGGGACACTGCTGACCTCCCCTGTTCGAAGGTTATAAAGGACACAGGTTTCGTGTGTCACATAGCTAGCTAGAGGCGATGGCTTCTTGGAGCTAATTCACGGCAGCTTTCGTCCTAATTTTGGGACTGCCATGTTGGCTTGGCGATAACTATTAATTTCCAGTACCGCTGCCGTAGTCTCCTTTAGAGAGACTTAGAAATATTAATAACTCTATTTCTGAAAACCAGTGGATAGATTCCACTAAAATTAGATAAATAACCTTCGAGCAGATAGTCAGCAGCGCCGCCTGGCTAAGGCTTGGCTACTCTGCATTGACAAGGGGCAACACCCTGAAACTAGTCTAGTCTGCAGATGCCAAACCAGCAGGGGGACACTGCTGACCTCCCCTGTTCGAAGGTTATAAAGGACACAGGTTTCGTGTGTCACATAGCTAGCTAGAGGCGATGGCTTCTTGGAGCTAATTCACGGCAGCTTTCGTCCTAATTTTGGGACTGCCATGTTGGCTTGGCGATAACTATTAATTTCCAGTACCGCTGCCGTAGTCTCCTTTAGAGAGACTTAGAAATATTAATAACTCTATTTCTGAAAACCAGTGGATAGATTCCACTAAAATTAGATAAATAACCTTCGAGCAGATAGTCAGCAGCGCCGCCTGGCTAAGGCTTGGCTACTCTGCATTGACAAGGGGCAACACCCTGAAACTAGTCTAGTCTGCAGATGCCAAACCAGCAGGGGGACACTGCTGACCTCCCCTGTTCGAAGGTTATAAAGGACACAGGTTTCGTGTGTCACATAGCTAGCTAGAGGCGATGGCTTCTTGGAGCTAATTCACGGCAGCTTTCGTCCTAATTTTGGGACTGCCATGTTGGCTTGGCGATAACTATTAATTTCCAGTACCGCTGCCGTAGTCTCCTTTAGAGAGACTTAGAAATATTAATAACTCTATTTCTGAAAACCAGTGGATAGATTCCACTAAAATTAGATAAATAACCTTCGAGCAGATAGTCAGCAGCGCCGCCTGGCTAAGGCTTGGCTACTCTGCATTGACAAGGGGCAACACCCTGAAACTAGTCTAGTCTGCAGATGCCAAACCAGCAGGGGGACACTGCTGACCTCCCCTGTTCGAAGGTTATAAAGGACACAGGTTTCGTGTGTCACATAGCTAGCTAGAGGCGATGGCTTCTTGGAGCTAATTCACGGCAGCTTTCGTCCTAATTTTGGGACTGCCATGTTGGCTTGGCGATAACTATTAATTTCCAGTACCGCTGCCGTAGTCTCCTTTAGAGAGACTTAGAAATATTAATAACTCTATTTCTGAAAACCAGTGGATAGATTCCACTAAAATTAGATAAATAACCTTCGAGCAGATAGTCAGCAGCGCCGCCTGGCTAAGGCTTGGCTACTCTGCATTGACAAGGGGCAACACCCTGAAACTAGTCTAGTCTGCAGATGCCAAACCAGCAGGGGGACACTGCTGACCTCCCCTGTTCGAAGGTTATAAAGGACACAGGTTTCGTGTGTCACATAGCTAGCTAGAGGCGATGGCTTCTTGGAGCTAATTCACGGCAGCTTTCGTCCTAATTTTGGGACTGCCATGTTGGCTTGGCGATAACTATTAATTTCCAGTACCGCTGCCGTAGTCTCCTTTACAGAGACTTAGAAATATTAATAACTCTATTTCTGAAAACCAGTGGATAGATTCCACTAAAATTAGATAAATAACCTTCGAGCAGATAGTCAGCAGCGCCGCCTGGCTAAGGCTTGGCTACTCTGCATTGACAAGGGGCAACACCCTGAAACTAGTCTAGTCTGCAGATGCCAAACCAGCAGGGGGACACTGCTGACCTCCCCTGTTCGAAGGTTATAAAGGACACAGGTTTCGTGTGTCACATAGCTAGCTAGAGGCGATGGCTTCTTGGAGCTAATTCACGGCAGCTTTCGTCCTAATTTTGGGACTGCCATGTTGGCTTGGCGATAACTATTAATTTCCAGTACCGCTGCCGTAGTCTCCTTTAGAGAGACTTAGAAATATTAATAACTCTATTTCTGAAAACCAGTGGATAGATTCCACTAAAATTAGATAAATAACCTTCGAGCAGATAGTCAGCAGCGCCGCCTGGCTAAGGCTTGGCTACTCTGCATTGACAAGGGGCAACACCCTGAAACTAGTCTAGTCTGCAGATGCCAAACCAGCAGGGGGACACTGCTGACCTCCCCTGTTCGAAGGTTATAAAGGACACAGGTTTCGTGTGTCACATAGCTAGCTAGAGGCGATGGCTTCTTGGAGCTAATTCACGGCAGCTTTCGTCCTAATTTTGGGACTGCCATGTTGGCTTGGCGATAACTATTAATTTCCAGTACCGCTGCCGTAGTCTCCTTTAGAGAGACTTAGAAATATTAATAACTCTATTTCTGAAAACCAGTGGATAGATTCCACTAAAATTAGATAAATAACCTTCGAGCAGATAGTCAGCAGCGCCGCCTGGCTAAGGCTTGGCTACTCTGCATTGACAAGGGGCAACACCCTGAAACTAGTCTAGTCTGCAGATGCCAAACCAGCAGGGGGACACTGCTGACCTCCCCTGTTCGAAGGTTATAAAGGACACAGGTTTCGTGTGTCACATAGCTAGCTAGAGGCGATGGCTTCTTGGAGCTAATTCACGGCAGCTTTCGTCCTAATTTTGGGACTGCCATGTTGGCTTGGCGATAACTATTAATTTCCAGTACCGCTGCCGTAGTCTCCTTTAGAGAGACTTAGAAATATTAATAACTCTATTTCTGAAAACCAGTGGATAGATTCCACTAAAATTAGATAAATAACCTTCGAGCAGATAGTCAGCAGCGCCGCCTGGCTAAGGCTTGGCTACTCTGCATTGACAAGGGGCAACACCCTGAAACTAGTCTAGTCTGCAGATGCCAAACCAGCAGGGGGACACTGCTGACCTCCCCTGTTCGAAGGTTATAAAGGACACAGGTTTCGTGTGTCACATAGCTAGCTAGAGGCGATGGCTTCTTGGAGCTAATTCACGGCAGCTTTCGTCCTAATTTTGGGACTGCCATGTTGGCTTGGCGATAACTATTAATTTCCAGTACCGCTGCCGTAGTCTCCTTTAGAGAGACTTAGAAATATTAATAACTCTATTTCTGAAAACCAGTGGATAGATTCCACTAAAATTAGATAAATAACCTTCGAGCAGATAGTCAGCAGCGCCGCCTGGCTAAGGCTTGGCTACTCTGCATTGACAAGGGGCAACACCCTGAAACTAGTCTAGTCTGCAGATGCCAAACCAGCAGGGGGACACTGCTGACCTCCCCTGTTCGAAGGTTATAAAGGACACAGGTTTCGTGTGTCACATAGCTAGCTAGAGGCGATGGCTTCTTGGAGCTAATTCACGGCAGCTTTCGTCCTAATTTTGGGACTGCCATGTTGGCTTGGCGATAACTATTAATTTCCAGTACCGCTGCCGTAGTCTCCTTTAGAGAGACTTAGAAATATTAATAACTCTATTTCTGAAAACCAGTGGATAGATTCCACTAAAATTAGATAAATAACCTTCGAGCAGATAGTCAGCAGCGCCGCCTGGCTAAGGCTTGGCTACTCTGCATTGACAAGGGGCAACACCCTGAAACTAGTCTAGTCTGCAGATGCCAAACCAGCAGGGGGACACTGCTGACCTCCCCTGTTCGAAGGTTATAAAGGACACAGGTTTCGTGTGTCACATAGCTAGCTAGAGGCGATGGCTTCTTGGAGCTAATTCACGGCAGCTTTCGTCCTAATTTTGGGACTGCCATGTTGGCTTGGCGATAACTATTAATTTCCAGTACCGCTGCCGTAGTCTCCTTTAGAGAGACTTAGAAATATTAATAACTCTATTTCTGAAAACCAGTGGATAGATTCCACTAAAATTAGATAAATAACCTTCGAGCAGATAGTCAGCAGCGCCGCCTGGCTAAGGCTTGGCTACTCTGCATTGACAAGGGGCAACACCCTGAAACTAGTCTAGTCTGCAGATGCCAAACCAGCAGGGGGACACTGCTGACCTCCCCTGTTCGAAGGTTATAAAGGACACAGGTTTCGTGTGTCACATAGCTAGCTAGAGGCGATGGCTTCTTGGAGCTAATTCACGGCAGCTTTCGTCCTAATTTTGGGACTGCCATGTTGGCTTGGCGATAACTATTAATTTCCAGTACCGCTGCCGTAGTCTCCTTTAGAGAGACTTAGAAATATTAATAACTCTATTTCTGAAAACCAGTGGATAGATTCCACTAAAATTAGATAAATAACCTTCGAGCAGATAGTCAGCAGCGCCGCCTGGCTAAGGCTTGGCTACTCTGCATTGACAAGGGGCAACACCCTGAAACTAGTCTAGTCTGCAGATGCCAAACCAGCAGGGGGACACTGCTGACCTCCCCTGTTCGAAGGTTATAAAGGACACAGGTTTCGTGTGTCACATAGCTAGCTAGAGGCGATGGCATCTTGGAGCTAATTCACGGCAGCTTTCGTCCTAATTTTGGGACTGCCATGTTGGCTTGGCGATAACTATTAATTTCCAGTACCGCTGCCGTAGTCTCCTTTAGAGAGACTTAGAAATATTAATAACTCTATTTCTGAAAACCAGTGGATAGATTCCACTAAAATTAGATAAATAACCTTCGAGCAGATAGTCAGCAGCGCCGCCTGGCTAAGGCTTGGCTACTCTGCATTGACAAGGGGCAACACCCTGAAACTAGTCTAGTCTGCAGATGCCAAACCAGCAGGGGGACACTGCTGACCTCCCCTGTTCGAAGGTTATAAAGGACACAGGTTTCGTGTGTCACATAGCTAGCTAGAGGCGATGGCTTCTTGGAGCTAATTCACGGCAGCTTTCGTCCTAATTTTGGGACTGCCATGTTGGCTTGGCGATAACTATTAATTTCCAGTACCGCTGCCGTAGTCTCCTTTAGAGAGACTTAGAAATATTAATAACTCTATTTCTGAAAACCAGTGGATAGATTCCACTAAAATTAGATAAATAACCTTCGAGCAGATAGTCAGCAGCGCCGCCTGGCTAAGGCTTGGCTACTCTGCATTGACAAGGGGCAACACCCTGAAACTAGTCTAGTCTGCAGATGCCAAACCAGCAGGGGGACACTGCTGACCTCCCCTGTTCGAAGGTTATAAAGGACACAGGTTTCGTGTGTCACATAGCTAGCTAGAGGCGATGGCTTCTTGGAGCTAATTCACGGCAGCTTTCGTCCTAATTTTGGGACTGCCATGTTGGCTTGGCGATAACTATTAATTTCCAGTACCGCTGCCGTAGTCTCCTTTAGAGAGACTTAGAAATATTAATAACTCTATTTCTGAAAACCAGTGGATAGATTCCACTAAAATTAGATAAATAACCTTCGAGCAGATAGTCAGCAGCGCCGCCTGGCTAAGGCTTGGCTACTCTGCATTGACAAGGGGCAACACCCTGAAACTAGTCTAGTCTGCAGATGCCAAACCAGCAGGGGGACACTGCTGACCTCCCCTGTTCGAAGGTTATAAAGGACACAGGTTTCGTGTGTCACATAGCTAGCTAGAGGCGATGGCTTCTTGGAGCTAATTCACGGCAGCTTTCGTCCTAATTTTGGGACTGCCATGTTGGCTTGGCGATAACTATTAATTTCCAGTACCGCTGCCGTAGTCTCCTTTAGAGAGACTTAGAAATATTAATAACTCTATTTCTGAAAACCAGTGGATAGATTCCACTAAAATTAGATAAATAACCTTCGAGCAGATAGTCAGCAGCGCCGCCTGGCTAAGGCTTGGCTACTCTGCATTGACAAGGGGCAACACCCTGAAACTAGTCTAGTCTGCAGATGCCAAACCAGCAGGGGGACACTGCTGACCTCCCCTGTTCGAAGGTTATAAAGGACACAGGTTTCGTGTGTCACATAGCTAGCTAGAGGCGATGGCTTCTTGGAGCTAATTCACGGCAGCTTTCGTCCTAATTTTGGGACTGCCATGTTGGCTTGGCGATAACTATTAATTTCCAGTACCGCTGCCGTAGTCTCCTTTAGAGAGACTTAGAAATATTAATAACTCTATTTCTGAAAACCAGTGGATAGATTCCACTAAAATTAGATAAATAACCTTCGAGCAGATAGTCAGCAGCGCCGCCTGGCTAAGGCTTGGCTACTCTGCATTGACAAGGGGCAACACCCTGAAACTAGTCTAGTCTGCAGATGCCAAACCAGCAGGGGGACACTGCTGACCTCCCCTGTTCGAAGGTTATAAAGGACACAGGTTTCGTGTGTCACATAGCTAGCTAGAGGCGATGGCTTCTT
>NC_142942.1:4748328-4768328 GCF_046866305.1 Octopus bimaculoides | reverse complement strand
TGTGTGCCAGGTGTGTGTGTTATTTTGTGTGTGCACTCCTGTGTGTATGTGTGTGCATGTGTATGCGGCTGTGTATGTAGGCGTGCGCGTATATATGGGTGTGTGTGTGTATATATGTGCGTTCGGCTATGTGTGTGTGAGGGCGCGTATGTATGTTTGTCATGTATGTGGGCGGTATATATGTAAGGTGTGTGGGAGGTGTGTGTGTAGGTGTATGGGAGGTATGTGTGAATGGGGTATGTATGGGTTGTCAGGTGTGTGGGAGGTATTTGTGAATGGGGGCATATGTGGGTTATGTGTGCAAGGGTGTGTATGCTTGTGTGTGTGTGTGTGTGTATGTTTGCGTGATTGTTAGCGTGTGTGTGTATGCGCAAGTGGGCGTGTGTATGTGCGTTTGTATAAGTGTGTGGGCGAGTCTGAGCGTGTGAGTGCATGCATATGTGTTGTGTGTGTGTGGTGTGTTGGGGGTAGGTGTGCTTGCATGTGTGTGTATGGGTGCGTGTATTTTTTGTGTGTGGGTATGTGTGCGTGTCGGTAGGGGTGAGATAAAAAGTGGAAAAAAGTAGTGAGTGTAATAACAAGAGAATAATGGATATAATGTAAAGGGGACGAGGGGGGGGGGTAAAAAAAAAAAAAATTAAAAAATAAAGAAAAGTGTTGCATGGACGTAAAGGGGAGAGTCATAAGGAAGAGAGGGCTGCGTTGAGTCCGATGGGGAAAGAAGAATTAAGGTTGAAAATGTAGCGTTGCTCCAAGTGGAGTCGCGAGGGAGTGGACCCATGGTGCAGGGCGAGGCCAAAAACGGAGATGTTAGAGGGAGAGTGGTTGGGCAGTTGGAAGTGACGGCCGACGGGGGAGTCCGAACCTAGCCGAACGTCCCTTAGGTGTTCGGTGAAACGGTCGGCCAGCCGGCGGCCCGTCTGCCCCACGTAGAGTTGGTTGCATAGGTTGCATTTGATGCAGTAAATAAGGTTGGAGGAGGTGCAGGTGAAACTGTGTGGAATGTGAAGTGTTTGTAGGTTCGATCCGGTGACAGAGGTAGTGTTGGTGATGAAGGGGCAGGTGTGACAGCGGGATCTGGAGCACGGGAAGGAGCCGGGTGGGGGTGGGGAGGAAGAGGAGAAGGTACTGCGGACCAGTAGATCGCGTAGGTTGCGGGCCCGTTTGAAAGCGGATAGGGGTGGGTTGGGGAAAATGGGGTGGGTAGTGGGATCGAGCTGGAGGCGACGGAAGGCCCGTAGGATCCTCCGACGAAGGGGTAGGGTGGAAACGGTGTGGGAAGCGGGTACGGTTAGGGGATTGATGAGGGCGGTGGTGCGGTCGATTCGACGAGAGCGGGCGAGGGCGGATTGGACAAGGTGGGAGGGGTATCCTCGATGCATGAACAGACGAGCAAGATACTGGAACTGGGTCTCGAAATCCTGGTCCAGGCTACACAAACGTCGGAGGCGGAGGAACTGGGAGTAGGGGATGGCTCGTTTGGTGTGGAATGGATGGGAGGAGGAGAAGTTGAGGTTGAGGTAGAGTTATTAATATTTCTAAGTCTCTCTATTTCTGAAAACCAGTGGATAGATTCCACTGAAATTAGATAAATAACCTTCGAGCAGATAGTCAGCAGCGCCGCCTGGCTAAGGCTTGGCTACTCTGCATTGACAAGGGGCAACACCCTGAAACTAGTCTAGTCTGCAGATGCCAAACCAGCAGGGGGACACTGCTGACCTCCCCTGTTCGAAGGTTATAAAGGACACAGGTTTCGTGTGTCACATAGCTAGCTAGAGGCGATGGCTTCTTGGAGCTAATTCACGGCAGCTTTCGTCCTAATTTTGGGACTGCCATGTTGGCTTGGCGATAACTATTAATTTCCAGTACCGCTGCCGTAGTCTCCTTTAGAGAGACTTAGAAATATTAATAAATATATATATATATATATATATATATATATATATGCCTTCTTGAAACCCACTGACTCCCACCTCTACCTCAACATCTCCTCCTCCCATCCATTCCACACCAAACGAGCCATCCCCTACTCCCAGTTCCTCCGCCTCCGACGATTGTGTAGCCTAAGTCGATTTATTCAACTTAGAATTCTTCAAGGTGGTGCCCCAGCATGGCCGCAGTAAAATGGACGAAACATGTATATATTATATATATATATATATATATATATATATATATATATATATATATATATATATATACATGTTTCGTCCATTTTACTGCGGCCATGCTGGGGCACCACCTTGAAGAATTCTAAGTTGAATAAATCGACTTCACCACTTATTATTTTTGAAACTTAATATTTATTCTATCGTTCTCTTTTGTAGAACCGCTAGGTTACGCGAATGCAAACACACCAACACCTGTTGTCAAACACAGATACGAAGACACACTCATACACACACAGTCACATGTATATATATGTGTATATATATATATATATATATATATATATATATATATATACATACATACATACATATATATATATATATATATATATATATATATATATATATATATATATATATATATATATATATATATATATATATATACACACAAACACACACACACAGGCACAAATACGAGACTGTAGTAGCAGACACTTGCCCAAGGTGCCGCGCAGTGAAACTGATCCCAGAACCATGTGCTTGGGAAGCAAGCTGCTTACCACACAGCCTTTCCTAGATATATATTTTCACCATGTGTGAGTGGGGTGTGTGTGTGTGTGTGTGTGTGTGTGTGTGTGTGTGTGTGTGTGTGTGTGTGTGCCTGTATGATTGCGTGTATGTTTCTTCACCCACAATTTGAATTGCTACTTTGAGCTATGTTTTCACTAATTAGACGAGCAGTATTACATATCCTGGCCCTCTCATCTTGATCCAACAAGACACTCTGGTTTCCGGTTCAGTCCCACTGCACGGCACCTTCGTCCAGTGTCTCCCACAGCAGCTCGAACTTATGTGTGTGTCTGTATGCATGTATTCGTTTCTTTGCGTCTATCCTTTCACCACTTGACGAACGGCTTTATACACATGTCTCCATAAACTAGCGGTGCGGCAAAGGAACACATTAGAGTGAGGACTAGGGTCAACTTTTTCGATTAAATCCTTTGTGCTTAACGTCGTTCTCAATGCGAGCAGGCTGGCCCTTTGAATTACAGTCATAGCTCACTTTTGCCAGCTCAATGGACTGGAGTAACGTAGAACATAGTGTCTTGCTCCAGAACACAATGCGCTGCTAGGAATCGAAATCGTGAACTTACAGCCGTCAGCCGAATATCCTGACCAAATACACACATAAATATACACACACAGATACGCATATTCTCTAGAATTGTCATGCCAGTAGATAAATCAATTTCTGATAGTTTGAAGAGAAGAGGACACGCTCTGACACGGTCTGGACATGTGTCTCAGCAGCAATATGCCTTGTCCCCATTAGAACGAGATACTTATACATAAATATATAAAAATTTATAAAACATGTATAGGCAATATGTTAAATAAAACGAGAAATGGTTGAGAGAATTTACTCAAAGTGGCATGACATGTATTTGAACAAGGTCTACTAAAGGTGTATTAAACACTATACAAAATTACTTATTGATGTATTGAAATTATTTACGTTTCCACTGTGAAAAGAACAACTACTTGGTGCTATTTGCAAATTTGAAAATCCTAAGTTGGAGCGTGTATGTACGATCATGTGTGTGTGTGTGTGTGTGTGTGTAAACGCTGCATGACATCATGCGAATGTACTGAGAAAATGTAAACGTTACTGTAACTACAGTAAGAAGTGAAACATCTGCCTGACTAACAAAAGAATCACACTAAACTGCTCCTTTCACTCAGGCACCTATGTAAACTGTAAAAGTGGAGTTCTTTTGCCCCTGCCCTCATGAGCACAGATTTGCATATGTATATTGGCCGAAGGCACTATAATTATAAACACTGGAGTAGCCCTAAGAATTTTCCTCTTAGCAAAACCTGAAGAATGAATGTTTTATCACACCAAACGGTTACATATATAAGCACATACACAAATCTACATGTACACGACCACAAATGATTTAACAGATATATTTGTGATTCGTTTTATTTTCTTTAATACGTTCGTTATATATTTTTTGAATGCCGTGCGGAATTTTCGTGTAACTCGAACTATTTCTGGCTTCTGTGAATTTGCTTGCATTTCATGTTCTCTGGTTTCTCACATAAAAATGGCAATTAATAAGAGAATTATACAATTGAAAGTACCAAGTTAAGTAAATGACAGTCATCTCTCTCTTATCTCATCAGTAACTTGTCTACCGAAACGTCTCCCAAGAAAGCCTGTCGTCCGAGTAGTTAATTTGTAGCGAGTAATTGAGCACCTTCATCCTGATGAGTGCAAAAAGTGCCGGTGGCTGAGATGGCTGTTCAGGCCAATGGTGGGATAGAATAACTGGAAACATTTATCGCAGGGGAGGTTTAGAGGGGGACCAGGAAGTGCGAGTCGTTCTTTGCGTCTTCGCCGTCTTACCTCTGCCTCTTCGCCGTCTTACCTCTGCCTCTTGATGCCGGTTACTTTCCATCTAGTCCGTTCCCTAGACAATGACATGCCACAATTTTGGACAGTCCTTGGCAATTATCTCCCTGGTATTTGGATCAATGGAGCAGCGGAGGAGAGTGGCCTTGAGCTGATCTCGGAAACAGAATTTGAAGTCTCCGCGTGGTTTCACCGAAATCGGTGTGAATGTGTCCGATTCACTTAAACCCTCAATAGTACTCTCCTTATAGACAATATTCTCGTACACACTACAAGAGGGTATCACTCACCGATGGAACACCGACATGAGACTGAAACTACTCCGGTTGATTCCAAACTTTCTATGCATAAAGATACTGTATATAAAGACAGGACGATTATAGCTGACTTTACATAGCGTTTTGGCTAAATATCCACGGACACATTGTGTAAAACAGAACAGTATTGAAACAAAACAAGAGTAATGCACTCGTAATTTGTATGCTTATACGTAATATATAGATATATGCATACATATACATACATAAATATATTCATACAAATACACACTCTATGTGTGTATATGTATATATATATATATATAATACATAAGTACGTACATACATATGTACGTGAATGTATTTATATGTGCTTATGTATACATGTGTGCTTATAAATGTATATATGCTTGTGTGTGTGTGTGTGTGTGTGTGTGTGTATGTGCGTGTGCGTGTGCGTTTGCGTGTACATATACTTATGCACACGCATTTCCGTATATGACAAGGTCGTAAAACAGATATAACTGAACAAACACACACACAAGATATATATATATCTAAATTATAACAAAAACAACAGGAACTGTTGATGTCCGGCTGGACAATATAATGGCCTGAGTAGACAGAGAGAGAGAGAAAGAAAGAAAGAAAGAAAGAAAGAAAGAAAGAAAGAAAGAAAAAGAGAGTTGATAGTTAGGTGAAGCATTACGGTCAGCTATTTTCTGAAGCATGTATTGTTTCGGCCTCCAGACGACTGGACAGTAAAGGACAGCTGTAGTATTCCTCGACACGTTTGCCTTGTCAATTAAGAACACATTGGAGACATTTCAGAATAAATTACAGTGTGCCTCTAAAGGTTAACTTAACACTTTCTACATTCCATTATTGTTAAGCCTTTTCTGGACAATATAGATGGTCATCGTTATTGTTGTTACTGTTGTTGTTTGTTGCTATTGTTGTTAGCGTTGTTAATGTTGTTGGAATAGATGAGTTAGCTGATTATACATACACACACGCATACACACATACACATGCATATAATATATATATATATATATATATATATATATATATATATATATATATATATATATATATATATACATACACACACACATTTACATATAGATAGATATGAATATATATATATATATATATATATATATATATATATATATACATACACACACATATATACATATAAACATACATATATATACATAAACATACATGTGAGTGTATATATGTGTGTATGTGCGTGCGTGTATATATGCATACCCATATATTTACGCGTCTTAATGTGTGTGTGTGTGTGTGTGTGTGTGTGTGTGTGTGTGTGCGCGCGTGTGTGTGTGTGTGTGACTTTGAGTGCGTGTTTGTGTGTCATCTGTGCGTGACTGCGTATATCTATGTGCGCGTATATACTTTTATATACAGAAGCTTGTGGCCCAAAAGTAAAGAAATTTATTTTGAAAACGGGACGTTCCGGATACACACAAGTACGTACGCACACATGTACGCATACAAGCACATACACACACGTGCATATACACGCGCATAACCACGTACAAGCGCACGCGTATGGCAATACGCATGCGTTTGTGTGATTGCGGATATAAATATGAATAAAATACTAAACACTACATATATATCTGTGTGTATATACACACAGAAACATACATACATACATACATACATACATACATTCATCATACATACAGGATCCATAAAGAATGTATAGCAACGTCTGGAGCAAAGCATGGTTGAACTTAGCATCTTGTGGAGAGAATGAGTATCCTTAATTATTTAACTACAAATGATTATAATACCTGTGAATATAAAAATCTGCAAGACCTCAGGACTGAAAGGATGATGGTTAGAACAAGATAGTTTCCAGCCCCCACCTTGCCAACAAGGAGGTGGCCGGTGAAAATTTACTATAAGTTAAAAAGAGAAAGAGAACATACGTACATAGGCGCATGCGTGGCTGTGTGGTAAGAAGCTTGCTTCTCGACCACGCGGTTCTGGGTTCAGACCCACTGCGTGGCATCTTTAACAAGTGTCTTCTACTATTACTCCGGGCCGACCGAAGCCTTGTGAGTGGATTTGGTAGATGGAAACTGAAAGAAGCCTATTGTGTGTGTGTGTGTGTGTGTGCGTGTGAGTGTGTGTGTGTGTGTGTGTGTGTGTGTGTGTGTGTGTGTGTGTGTGTGTGTGTGTGTGTCCGTCATCGCTTGACGATCGATGCTGGTGTGCCTAATCCTCGTAATTTAGAGATTCGGCAAAAGAGACTCGATGGTATATATACTAGGCTTACAAAGAATAAGTCCTGGGGTTGATTTCTTCGACTAAAATCCTTTAAAGTGGTGCTCCAGTATGGCTGAGGTCAAATGACTGAGTCAAGTAAAAGAATAAAAGAATATTTAAATACACACACACACACACATACATACATACATACATACATACATACATACATACATACATACATACATACATACATACATACAGAAAACTGTAAAACTTTCCAGCAGTTTATCATTTAAGTATATATGAACATGTCTAGATATGCAAGTATATGCATGAGAAGACGTACATAAAACAAACCATACAAATCTGCACGTATACATACATAAAAAATACTTTGTTGAAATTCCAATGAAGGAGTCTTCGATCTAGGTTAGAAACCGGCTCTTTCTCTATTGGCAAGGAATCTTGAAATAAAACTGAACAACGACATTCATAGATACTGAAGCACACTGGTTCGCATTATCGAGACATTAGTCGGCCAGTGGAAGAGAGAGAAAATTTTGGAAAGCATTCCATAGATTCTCCTCTTGAGGTTCCTGTATGAACACACTCACACAATCGCGTATATATATATATATATATATATATATATTTATATATATATATATATATATATATATATATATATATATATTTATATATATGAAATAAACATGCACGCGCACACATAATCATTATCGAAGTATACGCACTTATATTCTATGGTGATACGCATAAACTCCTTCCGTTCAATTCCCTCGTGCAAATTTCAGTTGCAAAGCGTAGTGAGATCGAACCAGGAAAGTCATCGTTTGCAAAGCAAATTTATTACCCATATAACCATCCTAACGCTCAGTCAAGACCATAGAGTATCGATTATTTACTATTCCTTGCTCTCTTCTTCCTTTAATTCGACTGAGAAGATAATATGGAATGAGCGCAGTAATTACTTTCAGTTATTAATGATGAATAGGTTAACTAGATATATAAATTTATGCATGAGTGCATTGTCTTATGTCTTATTTTATAACCTTCAGACATTATCAAGAAATTACTACGTTGTACAAGGTTTATTATTTAAATCTGACGGATTTGAGAGTAAACGCAGTTTGAATAAAACGTCAGTAGTAGTAGTAGTAGTAGTAGTAGTAGCAGCAGCAGCAGCAGCAACAGCAGCTTTGACTGAGTCTTGAGATTGTGAGATAAAATGCTTATTTATTTTAGCTCTCCGCAGTTTCTCTTCAAATACCACCCTGGTCAAATTTGCCTTTACCCCGTTTAGGATCGATAAAATAAAGCGTACCGGTCCGTCAAGGCCTACAGATTCACGGAGTCGGTAGAGTGTCGGACGAGACGACTCGAGGTATCTCTTCCAGTTCTTTCTTTGCCTTTTGATGGCAACACATCCGTCGTTTAGTTGTTTTTGCCTGTGAGAAGCTGTGCTGGGTTTTTTTTCATTCCGAGGTGAAGAGGGGAAATATGTGTGTAGGTAACTGCTAAGTTTTAAATTAAAAACAAAAGACCTTCCCAGGACTACGTCGTAGAGACGAGCCCATGGACCAGGTCTCAGATAGTAGTAGTAGTAGTAGTAGTAGTAGTAGTAGTAGTAGTAGTAGAAAAAGACGACCACAAATTTAGTATCTACTCTACTAGTGGATATCATTTTTTTTTTATTCATTCATTATTATTTTTGTAATTGATCCTGGGAGAATGATAGGCAACGGCTTCTCCGATAGGGTTTGAACTTAGAACAGCGTCAAGCGGGATAACTAAATAACGCATTAAAAAGCTCTACTATTTAGCACTTAGTATCCATCACCACCACAACAACAACAACACCAACTACTACTACTACTACTACTACTACTACTACTACTACCGTGGATACAAAATTGATAAAAATATGTTGAGAGATGGGAAGGCGGCGAGCTGGCAGAATCGTTAGCACACCGAGTAGAACGCTTAGCGGCATGGCTGTCCGTCTTTATGTTCGAAGTTCAAACCCTACGGTCGACATTATCTTTCATATTTTCGGGGTTTATAAAATAAGTACCAGTTACACACTGGAGCCGATGTAATCGTCTTACTCCGTCCCCCAAAATCAGAAGCCTGTATGTTGAAGGATGGGAGTTAGATGATTAAATAGATTGCTGCCATCAAAATACCATTATTGAACTGGTATTTATTTTATCAATCCTAAACGATAAAAGGTAAATCACCTCTCGACAGGATTTGCACTCAGAACGAAGTGGACAGTAACTAAATACTGTAAGGTATTTTATCCAACGATCTCATGACTCTGCCATTGTCCTAATATCTTAGACAGGCTCATGGTCATATACTGGTGGCAGAAGGGAACCTTATTTTGACAATCTCGGAAGAATGAAAAGCAAAGTCGACCTCGGCGAGATTTGAACTTAGAAATATAAAATGCTGAAAGAAATAGCACTTAACATGTACATAACAAGTTAGGCCAAGTTCAATGTCTTTGGTTTACATCTGCTTCTTGAGTTTGTACTTTCGGTAAGATTTCTTGCGCATCAAAATACGATAATGAGTCAGGAAGTAATGTAGTTTTTATATGCATTATATTTTGACTTAATATTTGTGTACAAGTAAATGAGTTTTAAACCAAAACCAATGTAGATTGCATTACTTTCTGGCTCGCCTTCGTATTAGGCAAATGAAAATTAACTTAGTAACTTTCTAATCCACTACAAATCCACCTCTTCAAAGATGTTAATGGTTGTTTTCCAGTAAGGGGACTAGTTAATATCCAATTTTCGATGGACTAGTAACTCTGAATCATTTGTAGATCATGTTTCTAAATGTCCCCAGCTTGAACAGTACGTCTGCTACTCAGGAAGAAAGAAGACCAATGATATCTCTTTGTATTGTAATTAGTCAATGGCAATTATGGTCATTATTACTATAATTCCTTTTAAGGCGGTGAGCTTACAGAGTCGTTAGTACGCCGGACAAAATGCTAAGCGGTATTTCGTCCATCTTTACGTTCTGAGTTCAAATTTCGTCAAGGTGGACTTTGCCTTTCGTTTTTTCGGGGTCGATAAAATAAGTTACGCCCTGGGATCGATATGATTGACTTACGCCCTCCCCCGAACCTGCTAGCCTTGTGTCAAAATTTGAAACCATTATTATTATTATTATTATTATTATTATTATTATTAATGCGGCGAGCTGGCAGAATCGTTAACACGCTGGGCGAAATGCTGAGCGGCATTTCGTCTGTCTTTTCGCCCGTCGCTAAGTTTTGATCTCAAATTCCGCCCAGGTCGACTTTGCCTTTCATCTTTTCGGGATCGATGATTTAAGTACCAGTGAAACACTGGGGTCAATGTTAATCCCTTCTCCCAAGCTGCCCTTGTGACAAAAAATTTGAAATTATTATCATTATTATTATTGTTGTTGTTGTTGCTGTTGAGTGAGAGAGTAGCGCATGCCATCAAAGGGGCATTGGAGTGAAAATATACGAAGCCCAGTATACCCATCTGCTCTCTAATCGGAACTTGATTCGTTCTTTGCCATAGCTCCATATTGCTTATGTGTTCGGGCCATCTGATCTTAAGTATACTACGCAAGTACCTGTTGATGAATGATTGTATTTGCTTATTTGACTTAACTGTTGTTCACCATGTCTCATCCCCATACAATAACACCGCTTTTACGTTAGTGTTAAAAATTCTTATTTTGTTCTTTATTGAAATTGCACTTGCGCTCCATACTTTTTTTTTAAAGAAAAAGCGGAAGTGGATTGGTAGCACAATTAGAAAGGACACACCAAATGCAGCGAACAGTGCTTTGCAGTGGAATCCGGATGGACATAGAAAGAGGGATAGGCCTAAGAACTCGTGGCGTAGATCAACACAAAAGGAACTAGAGAAAGGGGGACATTCATGGCAGAGTATAAGTACAGAAGCGAGAAATTATGCTACATGGAATTCAATTATAAGTGGCCTATACTCCGCGTTGGAGGGTTAAAGGCAAGAAAGAAGTATACCCATCATGACTACCCGTCTGATAAGGGTACACTAGTCATCACAACCGTATGTACGCGTCATGATGAACGCATATCAAGCTAAATAGCGCATGTCTTTGCAGGTGGGGCCCAGTTAGAATTTTCTTCGAGTTGAGTAGCCCATCCCGCTCAAAGGACCCTGAATAAAGGTTGCTTAAGGATGATGAACGAAACACGCATGTTTCCAGATGTGAACTATTCAAGCCCCTAAGAATTACTCTCAACACATGGCCATGCTGCTCCCCCAATACTCCTGTTCGTGATCAGAGATGTACATATTGTCAGCCACCAAGGAACATGCTCAACTGGCTAAGGTTAAACAACTGACAAACAAATCTGTGGTATTGACCAGAATGTTAGCTGTAACCCATCTTTTACACCAAGACAAAACATGCACATAATAACACTTCCAATCAGTTAAGATCAGAAACCATGTGAGCCTGGTAATTATTGCTATTGTGATTATTATTATTATTATTATTATTATTATTATTATTATTATTATTATTATTATTATTATTATTATTATTATTATATTTTACTTCTCGGGCTCTCGGTCTTGCTTCGGTTAATTCTGTGAGCGCGGATAGCAACCTGCTGTCAAAGGTCTCACAGGGTCTCCCATGTCTCTTTCCACGGAACTATTATTGTTGTGGTTCCGTGTTAACTGTTGTTGTTATCATCATCATAGTATCCTCCTTATCATCATCATCATCATCATCATACTCTAAATGAAGATCTTGAGAATCGTGGTGAGGAACAGTGTTTTAGAGGGAATTATCATCGAGGTCCTGGTTCTGACGACGATGAACAAGAAGAACGATATCCAATAGCAATAAAGAACAATAAAGACAAAGAACAACAATAATACTGCCACTGCGGCTACAAACAAGAGCCAGCCGACTAACCAACCAACCAACCAACCAATCAACAATGGCGACAACAACATCAACAGCATATATACCAGAAGACACAAAGAATTTGTAGCTTTAAAACATTGACCACATCTCGAGTTGTTGTTAACGACATAATTAGAGAAGAAAAAAAGGATAGCAGTATTGTTGAAGCTGGTTTGCTGAGAAGTATCATTGTTGTTGATGTAGTTGTTGTTGACCACGTAACTGAAATTAACCAATTAGTGATCGACTACTCTGACATGTGACAAGTGCTTTCAACTATAACTGAATGAATGTCAATCTCAAATAGAATCTATTCGTTATTTCTTTCCTAATTGTATTCATTAGATACATATAACGTTATATATGTATTTTGTATATGCGTGTGTGTGTATGTGTTATATATCTCTGTGTGTGCATGTATATATATATATATATATATATATATATATATATATATATATATATATATATATATATATATATATATATATATATATATATATATGCGTGTGTGTCTGTGTGTGTGTGTGTGTGTTTGTGTATATGTGTGTGTGTGTGTATGTGAGGAAATACACATGCATAAATATATACGTATCCACATAGATAATTTGCTAGATGTAGGTAGATATATGTCAAATCGAACAGACACATTGGCGTGTATGTACTCACATATACAATACATGTATATATGTATATGCATATGTGTATGTCTCTTCATGTATGCATACACATAAATGTAAACACACACACACACACACACATATATATATATGTATGTATATGGTACCTTGTGCCACTATTTCGTGTATATATATATGTATATATATATATATATATATATATATATATATATATATATATATATATATATATATATATATATATATATATACATATATGCATACACTTACATATATACATACTCATATATACAGATATTTAGACATACATATATATATTATTGTGTGTGGGCGTTTGTGCACGTTTTGTGTGTATGTGTGTATGCGTGTGTGTGTGTACGTGCGTGCGTGCATGCGTGATCGTGTATAATAATGTATAACAAGACTGTTGGTTAATTGCTATTGTCACTCGTAATCCGTTTATATCAGTCAATGAAACAACATGTGAAGACAATTCTTTCTAAACCAAAATGTATAATTTTTCTATAGGTCTTAACATCTTTAGCAGTGAATCTATATTCTATAAACTTGTCAAACAGCCTGCACCATTGTTCAGGCAATAGTGTTTTGTATAAGTGACATAAAATACAATTGCCGTATTGGGATATATCACTTTCTTGAACATCCGCTTCCGGTCGATTAGATGGGAAGTACAGCTATGATATACTGTATATACTGTACACCAATCTTTTCCTCCTTGTTGTGTGGCAGGACTCTGGTCCCCACAAATGATTTATTTGTTTATTTCTTGATATTGCCCAATCCACCCATTTCTCTGTCCATCTCTCCTTCTTTCTCTTTTGTCAATTCCTGGAAAAACCGTCTTTGCATGGTTACTGGATCATCTTACATGGCTAAACCATCTCGACTTTCTTTCAATTTTGTGAAAAGAATTTATGGGGACGAAGGGTCGGTGTGATGCCGGATGATTTTCGCGCATCTTCTCGTTTCAGATGGGATTCAAGTACGAAATGCTTAAGATGTTGCGGTAGCATCTCATCCCCAGTGCTTGTATCTTTCATTGCCTTTGTGCAGTGAATGACCCTTTCTTGTAAGCGTGCAGCAATTTATTGCTCCCATATCGAGCGAGTTCCTATCATTATCGTTCAGTAACGAGAAATTGCTGCCGTCTTATACTAACCTCGTTTTAGCGTTTTGACGAAAATATCACCGTGATAAAATATCATTATATGTAATATCACTGTAACGATACACCACTGTATATCATCTTATTGGTAATAAAATCCTGAAACGATTCTTAAGAGAAAGTGAAAGGGAAAAGGAGAACAGGAGATCGAAAAAGATACACTCAGTGCTGCATATCAGAAGTATAATCACCATCTTATAGAACATTTTCGTACCAGTATTATTATGTGGCAGTAATATTAACTATTAATAAGCGAAATGCTGGTACTAGAATTTAGATACTTCTAAAGATAGGTTATATGGCCCTACACATAGACGCATAAACATATGCGCGCAGATATTTTTGTATATAATGTAGTACAAAATATAGAAGTACCCAGTAGAAGTTGTAAAGTAAACAAGTAATAAATATCACCGAGGCTCAGTTTATTCAACCCGTCAGTTGTCAGTCCATGCCAATTGTTCTGAATGCAATAAAATGGGTTTTGAGATTATTAGCGATGTAAATTGTCAATAGTTGCCGGGAGGATCCATTCGCGACCAATTGAACAAGTGTAAGCAAGTCAAAATTAGGTTATCACTCTTTACAAAATAATCAGATGTCAGGTGATGTAGAGTTTCTCCGTGAGTCATTAGTGCAGTATTTGACCTGCCCTATGTACTTCATCTAACAACGTCCATGAAATGCCATTAGTCTCGGTTTTGTCTCTTCATTTACAAACGAGCTTTGAAAGTGGTGTGACGTTTCTCAGGTAGTCAAGGTAGAACATGTGTTGGTGCAAGTGATTTTCAAAGAAACAGAGCTTAGATATTCATTACCTGAGCTACTGAGTTTTTTGCGTCGAAAATATTACATTGCTAACGGTTGAATGCAAACTAGTAGCAACGGTCAGTAATCTCAGCTTTTGAACACACACACACACACACACACACACACACACACACACACACACACACACACACACACACACACACACACACACACACACATATATATATATATATATATATATATATGTGTGTGTGTGTGTGTGTGTGTAGAAGTACCCAGTACACGTTGTTGGCGTGAGTAATCATATGTATCTTAATATATGTATATATACACACACATACACACACACACACATAAATATATACATTTACATTTTTTTTCCAGCCTTGTAACCCCACATGTGCTTTTCTTAAACTATTTTTTCCCTTCTCTCCGGACCTTTCCTCTTTCTGACAAAGAGCCATGCTCGAAGCGTTACTCACTCAATCTTTTTGCCGTCTTAAACTGAGCGTCAACTTAATACATTTATTATGGACGTCCTTTTGACTTGCACTTTTTTTTTCGATTTGCCTCTGTGTGTGTGTGTGTGTGTGTGTGTGTGTGTGTGTGTGTGTGTGTGTGTGTGTGCGTGCGTGCGTGCGTGTGTATGTATGTATGTATGTATGTATGCATGTATGTATGTATGTATGTATGTATGTATGTATGCACAGTCTGTGACAGACCATGTCTGTCCTTGGCTGGCCTCAAATCTCACCTGCGAACCCATGGAAAACAAACCTCACCCAGCTATTCTGATTATATGTCTGTGCACACGTTTGAATGTGGTGTGTGCCAGAGGGTTTGCAAATCCAATGGGGGTCTTAAAAGACATGTTAGAATCCACGATGAGCAGAACTTACTTGCAGGTATTGGTAGTGCAAATCAGAGGTGCAATCTGTGTGGGTGTTTTTTTCAAAACACTGTCTGGTTTAAAAAGCCACATCAGACGCCATGAAAGGGCTAAGGTGTAGGTGCAGGAGGTGGTCAAACTCTGTTTAAGGAGTAGACAACCACCATGTATGTATGTATGCATGTATGTATGTATGTATGTATGTATGTATGTATGCCAGGGCAGTGTGCATAATAAGATCTCTTCAGCACCATTTTATTCCTGATCGGGTGGATTTTAATATCGCACACCTTGGGCAAAAGACTTCTATTTTAGCCTCGGAATGACAAGTGCTATGCGAACGAAATTTGGTGGATAGAAATCACATGGAAGCCCGCGCGCATGTGTGTATGTGCCTATGTATGTATATGTGTGATGGTGTATCTGTCTTTGTTTATATTTACTGGTGTTTTTTATGTGTAGAAATTCATCCCTATCAAAAGCGTAATTTAGAGATTAGGTAAGAGGTCGATAAGATAACTACCAAACTAAACGCGAGACTGTGACCGATAGGGTAGACTAAAAATAAAAAACGTTTTAAGCCAGTGACTGAAACTACTTCCAGTAAGTTGCGAAACTGCGTAGAATCATTTTGTTGTCTCGTCCTTCAACAAAGATAACTTTAGTGATAATTATATCTCGTATGGTCGACTTTTCTGACGTTAAGATTGCTTGTTTAGGCGGAAGGAATCGTATAGTTTTCTTCAAGCCCATTGAAATAGTAATGACTGTTGTCTTCCAAATAACTAGCTGTTACACTTTTCTGGAAATTGCTTGGAGAATAGGATATATAACGACAGGACTTAAACCTTAAAAAGCATGTTTAATAATATCGTTTGTAACTCACGAAAATGAGGTTTACATCAAAGGAGTTACGAGACTCGGCCAATTACATTATCAGAAATTGATTGAGGAGATATGCACCATTTCTAAAAGGGACCTGGCATTGAAAGGGGTGAAGATACTATAAGATAGATATTATATAACTCAGTGCGTTATAAAATATAGAACATTATTTATTATGTGAGGAGGTTCGCTGTTATGTTCGACATAAAAAATAGGAAGTGACAATTTATCAATATCCTGACCAAACGCATTTGACACTCTTACTCTGTACACACACACACATACAAACGCGCACGCACACATACACACACACTTATCGTTCTTTATATATGTATGCGTATATATATATATATCATTTTGTGTGTGAGTAAATGCGTCTGTGTATGTGTGTGTATATGATTGCGTGGGTGTATTTGTGCGAGTGTGTGTGTGTGTGTGTGTGTGTGTGTGTGTGTGTGTGTGTGTGTGTGTGTGTGTGTGTGTGTGTGTGTGTGTGTAAGGAGCTGCTTTGTTCATACTCCTCTGCCGTTCTCTCTCTCTCTCTCTCTCTCTGCATCAATGTGTCTACCTACCGAACTATCCTACCTACTAAAATTACGAACTCATTAATCCTTACAATGAGTGATTCATACATCTCTTTTTTCCGATGCTTTCCTACTCATCTATCTATGACACTTTTCCTTTATTTCTGTGTGTGTGTGTGTGTGTGTGCGTGTGTGTGTGTGTATGTTTGTTTGTGTGTCTGCTTTTGTGTGTGTGTGTGTGTATACACGTGTCGGTGCTGAGAAGTTCCTGGCTTCAAGGGTATCGTGAAAGACCTGGCTGGAGGCCCAACCTTCTGAGTTCTTTTACCGGGCTTAGAAAAACTGAAGAACCACTGCAATAAGTGTGTGATTCTGAGATGGCAACATGTTGTATAAAATCATAATTATTTGATCCTCTTGTATTTTCTTTTACCCAAAGCCAAGAATTTTTAGCACCACCTCGTGTGTATATATATCACACACACACATATCTGCATGTGTGTGAGTATGCACAGAGAGAGAGAAAGAGAGAGAGACAGACAGACAGACAGACAGACAGACAGACAGACAGACAGACAGACAGACAGACAGACAGACAGACAGACAGATGGTTGAGCAAGGACCATAAAATAAAAGACGGAGTGGTCAGTATTTGAAAAAGAGGATGTGAATAAAATTACCTTAAAAATATGGAAAGAGTAAAAGAATCTCACTTTCTTCCACATGAATTAGGGGAGATCAGATCGAGAACTACCTGCTCATTAATATTACAGATTTAATTTAAGGCGGTGAGCTGGCAGAATCGTTATCGAACCGGGGGTGGGTGGGAAATGCTTCCGTCTTTACGTTCTGAATTAAAATGTCGCCGGGGTCGACTTTATATATTTCACCCTTACGAGGTTGATAAAACAACTACCAGTTGAAAACTAGGGTTCATGTAATCAGATTATCCCTTCCCCTGAAATTACTGTCAAAATTAGAAACCAATATTACAGGTTTTATTCAATTCTGAACGAATATTCACTAGCCTTTATATATTTATTTATTTATTTGATGACTAAAACCCGATGTTGCGCTTTCGTAATAAGATAACTATTGACAGGACTCCAATAAAGATAAGTACATGTATTCAGAATACAAAGGTTCAGCAAGGCATCACACTTGAAGCCTTAGCTATTTTCCCTATACACTGCATCGGCGTTTATACGAATCATTTCCGAATTGATGTAAAACAAATGTGAGTTCAAGAAAAGTTGAAGTCAGAATATTTATATTCTCAGTGCATCCTTTAACTTTCAGGTTACATTAACTCCTTAGCATTTAAACCAACAATATCCGCCCCAAATATTCAACCAATTATATGTTCAAACCAGTCAGGTCTGATCTGTCACACCTATCATTCAATGTTACTGTAATAATAAATGATCATATCATAAAAATTTCGAAGCCACGAGATAATAATGATTAATTCAAAACAATTTTAATGAATAAGCATTATATTTGATAGGGTAATATGAATGCTAAAAGGTTATGATTTCGCGTTTCGATGATGATAAAATCAGTATCAGACTGAAATAGTTCGACGGTTCATATGATGGAAGCAATGCTCCAGTTTTACAGCGGTCATATCTTCGTCGTCATGTATCGTAAGCTTTCTGCAGCACGTTGATGACAGTACGACGGAAGTCTTCCCGACGAAGCGCGAGTTCTCCCATCAGATAAAGCTATTGCGTTACTTTCTGCTGACTTTCTTATAGTATTTTCTTGGCAAGGTTCGTTTGCCATTGCTTTCCCGAACTGAATAGCCATTGGCCCATAAGGAGCTCTTCCGCCCCACGACAGGTCTTGTTTTGAGTCCTGTTGGGTGTCCAAACATCCTCTTCACTCGAGTAGCAAGCTGCTCAAGTGGGATGGCGGTGGAGCGGTTTAGTCGCCGTCCACTCGACCATGGAACGCGTAGTACAGGTTTAGATAATATCAGTAGCATGTCTCATCAGTCAGTGATGGGATCTCTGACATCACTTTAAGAAGGTGATATCCCACTTTCACTGCGGTTCATATGTATTTCATTATTTATCTTTATTACTTTTTCCTTCTATCTTACCTAACTACAGAAAACGGTATCTTTCTCTCTCTTTCTACATACGTACATACATACGGGAGCGCGAAACTTTAAGGAGCAGTTTTTTGTGATAATTTTGTGATGCCTTTGCAGATTAAATAATAAAGTGTGTGTGTGTGTGTGTGTACATGCACATTGATACACACATATATAGATATAGATATATATGTATGGACATGTGCTTATATATATATATATATATATATATATGTGTGTGTGTGTGTGTGTGTGTGTGTGTGTGTGTGTGTGTGTGTGTTTGCGTTCATGTATATATATATGTATATATATTTACATATATATAGCCTTATACATTGTGTATACAGATATACTTATACAAACATCGATCCACGCTGTGTATATGAATGGATAATTCTTAGATGTGTGTGCGTGTACGCGCATGCGTAATTCTCTCACTATCGTTGAGTGTGATTATATGTACGAGTATGTATATTCGTTTATGTATGCATGTGTGCACATGCGTATCTAAGTACCTATATGAATAAGTAAATAACATAGGTTGTTAGTGCGATAAGTAACTATAGCAATAGCTATTTTATATTTATGATTGACAATTTAGGTAAGAATGAGCAGGTAAGAATGATGTTTGCATCAAGTTATCTAGTGGACAGACTAGATCACGTGATTTCGGGTGTTGTTGCTATGACAAACCTTTTTAATATGTTGTTTGTCATCGGACATAACATTATAGCAACGGAAGGATGGAACGGACAGATGTGAGGACAAAAATAGAGAGAAAGAGAGAGAAGGTGGAAGGGGAGAAGTAAGGTAGATATAGATAGATAACGAGAGGGAGTTTCGGGGAATATTTAACCCTCATTTATTAATTAAAACTTTGTCAGATGGCAGCTGTGTAAACACACACACACTTAACACACACTTACCTACTCACTCACATATTCTTACACATCCATACATGAGCCAATGATATTGTCCGTACGAGGTCACTA
>NC_142942.1:4733328-4743328 GCF_046866305.1 Octopus bimaculoides | reverse complement strand
TGGTCCCACACACTCGACCAACTCTTTGACTTCAAAACTCTAATTAACAGTGTCAACAACCATATCCAATTTACAATGGAATACAGTCAAGACCAACTTCCTTTTCTTGACATTCTCATTATAAAAATGGGTACCAGCATTGAGACTGATATTCATTACAAACCGACTGATTCCAAGCAATACCTTCTGTTCACCTCCAATCACCCAAAACATACAAAGACAAACATAAGTAAATAAATATTTTTTAAAAATAAGTGCATTTTCAAACCTTCTTTCATATATATATATATATATATATATATATATATATATATATATATATATATTGTTGTACTTGGGGATGGTCATATTGCCAGTTTAGCCAATAAAAACACACGCACTGTATATTTGGTGTTAATTTGCTTCAGCTTTATATTACATTAATCTTAATCTTATTTCGGCCAGATATATATATATATATATATATATATATATATATATATATATATATATATATATATATATATATATATATATATATATATATATATATATATATATAATAAAGAATAAATGGAGCAAAACGCATATAATAAATACGTTCCATTATTATATGCGCTTTGTTCCATTTATTCTTCATTACATCAACTCAAAATACATCACTTTAACAACATGGAATTTCTACCTCTTAACCAAGTATAATATCCCAGTTTCTCTGTCAATTTTGCTACCCTGATAACTATTAACATATTTACCGTATCGAAATTTTTCAACGAAGATAATATAAATGCATACATAAAAAATGTATATATACGTATATATATATATATATATATATATATATATTTCCGTATTCCCGAGCGTCATACTAATATATACTTTTGTTATTTACACCACCTGTCCTCGTCTGTTGTTATTTTTTGTATAATCTCCCATATATATATATATATATATATGTGTGTGTGTGTGTGTGTGTGTGTGTGTGTGTGTGTGTGTGTGTGTGTGTGTGTGTGTGTGTGTGTGTGTATATATTTGTGTGAGTATATATATGTATATATATATATATATATGTTCTTTTTTTTATTTGTTCAAGTCATTTGACTGCAGCCATGCTGGAGCACCGCCTTTAGTCGAAAAAATCGAGCCCAGGGCTTATTCTCTGTAAGCCTAGTACTTATTCTATCGGTTTCTTTTGCCGAACCGCTCAGTTACGGGGACGTGAACATCCCAACATCGGTTGTCAAGCGATGGTGGGGGAAGAACACAGACACACAAACATACACACACACACACATGCACACACACACACACTCACACACACACATATATATTTACATACGACCGGCTTCTTTCAGTTTCCTCTACCAAATACACTCGCAAGACTTTATACGGCCCGAGGCAGTGGGATTAAACCCGGACCCTTGTGCTTGGTAAGCTACTTACCACACAGCCCTCCTGACCCTATATATATATATATATATATATATATATATAAACAATATATGAGTATATGCATATATATGTACATGTGTGTATATACCTTCATCCACATGTACACATAGATACATAACTGGGTACATGACGTGGCAAAAGAACATGGACAAAATGATAAACAAGGTACAACAAACAAGCAAGCCACATAGAAACATCTCCTTCATCAGCTGCCACCATTAAAACACCGGCGTTTCGAAGAATTAAGGCAGTACGCATCGTTGAAATGGTTCTTCCCACGAACACAAATTAAATCATTTTCATGGAGGATAGTGGCGGACGGAAAACAAGACAGGAAAACGAAACGGTGAAATAAACAAACAAAAAGGCTGTACAGCCAGACGTGAAGTGTGTATGTATTGAACGCTATATATATACGCACATGGCTGTACATAAACCCGCACATGTACATACACTCACACATACATATATGTACACCTGTATATAGAATGAGATATAAAATAGTAATCTCTCGCTATCTCTCTCCTTCATTCTCTCCCCTCTTTCTTCCCCTCTCACTCTCTCACTCTCTCTCTGCTGTTTCTCCCCGTTAATATATGATGTGTACACGCCCACTAACGTACACAGACATATACAATCATAAACACAGCACAGACAAAAACATGCATACAAACACATGCCTATATGCGTCTATATGTTTATCTATGAAGCAGCCTGACGTGCACTTGCTTGTATGTGTTTGTGCATATTTTCTAACTGTATGTAGAAAGTGTGTGTGCGTGCGTGTATGCATGCGCGCGCGCGTATGTGTGTGTGCGTGCGTGTATGCATGCGCGCGCGCGTATGTGTGTGTGCGTGTTGTTATTGTACTTAATTAGCCTAGCCCAGTGCTCCGCAATTGGTATGCTGCGGCACACTTGTGTTCCTCAAAACGATGCTAGGTGTGCCGCAGTGTAAACTGAATATAATTTTTTCCCCCATACTTTTAGTTATATTTTTAGTTCAGGTGTGCCGCCGAATTTTGAAAAGAATACAAGTATACCGCAAGTGAGAAAAGGTCGCAAATTACTGGCCTAGACTGAGCAGATGTATAACTGCAGGCATTGCAACCATAACTATTGCCTCTATATTTCAATGTACTAAGATTGTGGTGTTATAGTTAGAAGACACTTAACCAAGGTGCCACGCAGTGGAGCTGAACCCGGAACAATATGGTTGGGAAACAAGCTTCTTACCAAATTTCTCTTTTTTTTTTTGTCGCCCTTTCAAAGCCTAGCCAGGCTCATGGGCCTGGTTTCCCAGTTTCTATGGCGTATGTGTTCCCCCCACCTGGACAGGATGCCAGTCCATCGCAGCCTTTCTCAAGAAACAGGAAGAAAGAGTGAGAGAAAGTTGGGGCGAAAGAGTACAACAGGGGTCGCCACCACCCGCTGCCGGAGCCACGTGGAGCTTGGGTGTTTTCGCTCAATAAACACTCACAACGCTCAATCTGGGAATCGAAACCGCGATCCTCCGACCGCGAGTCCACTGCCCTAACCACTGGGCCATTGCACCTCCACTCTTACCAAAATTTACCCAGCACAAAATAGGGAGCCATAAAATACTGCCTACAATGGAAGCTATATAGCACTCGTAGAGAAAAACATTATTTTTAGCCGCTCTAAATTTTTGCAGGCATTGAACGGACGACACGTTTCTGAAGACTTCCTCTACGATTAAAACTTGTACGCTGATGTCACCATAATTACCGAAGTTCAGATTTACTCCATCACCCCGGCATATCGCCATTAAAAAATATTTCTTGAATGAATTAAATTCCTGCAGATCTCTCCCTTGCCATTTGCGACGATAAAATTTCATTAACTCCAGCAATCACTTATTTTGTCGTCTTCTTTATTTTCTAATTAGGGCTGGAATTTCAGTTAATTAAAAATTATTTGTGGCTCACCACCACTAGTATTATAACATGCACTTAGCAATATGTTCCTCATGTAGAAAGTCCCCTTGGGAAATTTTACCAAGTCCGTGTGTGTATCTGTGTGTGTGTGTGTGCGTACGCGCGTGTATCTGTGTGTGTGTGTGTGTGTATTCGTGCATGTATGTATGGATGCATTTGTGTATGAACGATTGTATGTATGCATCTACGTATGCATGTATGTATATATGTATGTACGTATGTATGTATATATGTATGTATGTATGAATGTATATATGTACGTATGTCTATATACATACATATACACAGATATATATATTTGAATATATATATATATATATAAATGTATTTATGAAAACATACTTGCATATATATATATATCTATTCAATATATATCTGTGTGTGTGTGTGAGAGAGAGAGAGAGAGAGAGAGAGAGTGTGTGTGTGTGTGTGTGTGTGTTTACTGAACAGGTTACAAGCACGCAGGCGCAGATACACACACACGCACACATATATATGTCATGCATATATAACTGAGTGTTCCTGAAATGATTATGTTCTAGTGTCCATATGACAAAAATTAAGAATATTTTGCATGTCGTTGAGTGCATATACAAATATATATACTTACGCACACACCTATATATACATACATGGAACTTATATTTACCTAAATACATATGTATGTATGAATATAAAGAATATATATATATATATATATATATATATATATATAAAGATATACTTATCTGTCTCTCTGTCTGGTTCTCTCTCTTTCTCTTTCTCTCTCTCTCTCACTCTCTCTCTCTCTCTCTCTCTCTCTCTCTCTCTCTCTCTCTCTCTCTCTCTGTATATATATATATATATATATATATATATATATATATAGAGAGAGAGAGAGAGAGAGAGAGATAGATAGATAGATAGATAGATAGATAGATAGATTCTTTATCAGTATTCACACACAGATACACACACACACACAGACACCCACACGCATGCACTCATATGATTATTAAATCATGAAATTATTAAATTAAATCTTTTAATATATATGCAATGTGATATCCTATTTATATATGAATGTTAATGTCACGATATTACGATAGTAGTAGGGTTGAGTTATACATCTAAATTAGACAAGGAAAAACTTCCACCTGTATGTACAAATATTAAATTAAATATACGCATATGATACTAGACTTTGAGATGCCGTTGATTCACGCGTTGATATACAATCAGTATATGTATATATGTCAATTAATTATTTTGAGTTTACTGGGACTTCAAGATTTTGCCCTTGTTGGTTTGTATTCTCAAATCGAAATAATAAATTTTACGCTGTTAAAGGTATAGAACCACTCCATTAGGAAATGCTGTACTGTTTTGGCGCAGGCTTAGCTGTGTAGTAAGAAGCTTGCTTCCCACTAAGTGTATTCCTGGTATGCTAAAAATAGACGTCATTTTTAGCATACAAGGAATCCACTTAGTGGTCCCTCCTCTTATTTATACTTAAATTTACAGTCCTCGGACGTTTTTTTACATATTCTGACCATTTGTTCAAATTGATATTATCTAATAATATTAATTTCTACCCTTATTATTATTATTATTATTATTATTATTATTATTATTATTATTATTATTATTATAAGCTAACTCAAAAAATCATCACCAAAATAGCAGAAAAAAAAACGACAGTGAAGGTATGTAGACTCTTCAAAAATCGATCCTTTTCGTTATATTAATATATATATATATATATATATATATATATATATATATATATATATATATATATATACTTACATAAACATACACACATATGTATATATGTATACATAAATATACATACATGTATATCTATATGTATGTATGTATGTGTATGCATATCGATATACATACGCATATGCATCTCCTGTCCTAACTTTATTTACGCCACTACAACCTCGTTTAGGCTTAGCAACCCTTCCTGTTTGTTTTCACTGTCCTGTTTGTGTTACCAATTTTGACCCTCCGCAAAATCCCAAATTTAATTTGCTTTGCGGGGGCAACTGTTTTATCGAAAGCGTATATTGTTGTTAAATGATCGAAATACGAGACTAGAAAAGCAGCCAACAACTGTTGAAGGGTCGTTCTTTATGTTGTTTGTTTTGTTTTTCATTTGTATCTTTCGTTGTTCGAAAGAATAGTTCATGTTCCATGTACTCGTGCTTCGTACATTTTGTTGTACTACACGTTTCGTGACGTCCTATGCCCCCATATACACACACTTATATACGTATAGATGTAAGTATGCACATATACGTATGTATATATGCATATATATATATATGTATATATATATATATATATATATATATATATATATATATATATATATATATATATATATAATTTATATTATTGTATGATTGAACGCCACCCATCCACTTCCAACTATGTATAGATATGTATGTATGTGTGTGAGTATATATGTATGTATATATGTATGTGTGTATGTATATATGTAATGTATGTATGTATGTATGTAATGTATGTATGTATGTATGCATATATGTATGTATGTTAGGGCTTATAATATCAGATCCAAATTTCGATACCCCTTGTTATAAAAGCTTTCGTGCGTGCACTTGTATATTATCTATCGTTTCTGTGTGTATGTATGTATGTGTTAGTATACGTGTCTGTCTGTATGTGTTAGTATATGTGGGTGTGTTCATGTGCATGCGCATGTTTATCACTGTGTGAGATGTCTCAGAATTACTCAATTTGTGCCCTTCTGTATATTTATGCAGTTATCTGTCTCCAAAAATCTTAGCTATTTTACGGGCACGCTACCTTCCTTCTGATAATTTTCATTAACGGAGAAGCATGTCTGGAGTTATCTCCCGTAGTTGTCCCAGAAATTGATAAGCAACGTAACACGTTGAATAATACTGTATTTTCATTATAATTTATTTATATTTATTCATTTATTTTTTTGTTTTTATCACAGCATATTCGATCTGTATTTTAGCTTTTGTAATATTCCAAGTCTTAAATATACTTACAACCGTGCGGGTGAAATTAGAGGCTATTTAACCAACTTTCAACAAGAGGAAAGAAGACCGGTTTCTTTCTTCCTCAACAGATTCCTAAATATTTACTTTATGGTGGTGACGTCCTTTTACAGTGAAAAATCTTGACCGGAGTTCATGACCTCATTATTGACATTATCTGGCTCCACCACCAACAGTAGGGATTGTCTTAGTGTGTAATTTTAAATGCATAGTTTATTTTGTCATAAACATAACTACATTCACATATACACGATCACACACGCACAAACCTATACAAACATACACACATATACACATACAGACTCAAAGTTCAAATTTAGGAGCGCATGCCCGCACACAAAACACATAAGATGTCACATCACACACATAAGCATAAAACACACACACACATATATACACACACGGCCAATTGGCAGTGTCGGACTGAATCGGGTATTTATTGTTATTGTCTATGCTCTAAGTTCAAATCCTGTCGAAGTCACTTTGCCTTCTCTCCTTTAAGTGTCATTTAAAATGCCCCAAACAGAGGGTGTTCATCAGTGGAACTGTATGAACGTTGGGGCGGATGTCTTACAGCATATTTTCAAACACTTTGCATTCTGGTTTCAAATCGCACCATAATTGGGCTAGACTGTTGACTTAACTCATTGAATGGTTTAACATTACCTTGAGCAGACATCACCCTGTTGCAAGCATTCGAGCTAGAATTTCGGTTTGAGGATACCTTCCTGCCATACACTTGACTCGGAGGACCTCTAAAGGTCATAAGTATTGCCTTCCCTCCTGACAAAAGAATAATGCACACACACACATACGCATGCACATGCACATGATACATGCAAGTCCGCCCGCGCGCGCACACACACACGCACACACACAAAAATACACGGGAGTTAATAATGGAGCTTCGATGTAAAATCTGCTTGAAATAGTAGCTAAATTTCCCTCAATTCACAAGGTACTAACGAAGAAAATAGAACAACGTAATGATTAAAATATGGTCGTCTAACAAGAAGAAAGGGAAATCAAGGCTGAAATATTTCACATCTCAAGTCTTTCGGATCAGGAGTCACCAACATAAAATGCGCGCACACACGCGCGCGCGCCTGTCCGCACACACATTTACCCAATCAAGGTTATATTACAACAGAGTTTAATAGCCGGAACAAATACCGCAAGACATTTGTCTGACGCTCTAGCGATTCTATCATTCCTTCAACATAAATTGCAATGACATCTTTATTCTACATCATTCTGAACATACCCGTTATACATGAGAAGGATATGTAATAACCATCTCTTATATATCGAGGTATAAACACTGGTTATGATATATCTTTATCGCATATAATAGCTCTTATTTGCCATAGACGGCGAATAAGAATTGTTGAATCGTCGATTTGAATGCTTGGCAGCGTCTTTGCCTCGGCGTTTTACACTTTGAGCTCAAATCCTGCATAAGGCAACTTTGCTTTTCATCCTTCCGGAGATTGATAAACTAAGTATTAAGATCGATAATCGCTTCATCTTTTGCGGCTTGAAAAGGGTTCTAGGGGAATGCTCAATGTGTTCCTTTCCCTAGAAAAAACATGACAAGAAAACGACATCTTCTAACAGAGACGCTGATATGTTGCTGAATTAGTTCAAGGACAGAGTAATGTTTGTTATGTCTGAGTGCATAAATATACAGGGCCCAGGACTTAATGGACTAATATTAATGTATGTGTGCCGTGGTGGGGTTTGTGAGGTCATGGTACAAATGATGCTGTTTAGATGGTCCGGACTTATATGCAGTACACTACAGAAAAGATTTCATGACGTGGCTATGTTGTAAGAAGCTTGCTTTCCACTCACATGATTCCAGGTTCAGTCCCACTGGGGCAATCTTTTCCTACTATAGCCTCGGATCGACCAAAGCCCTGGAAGTGGATATGGTAGACGGAAACTGAAAGAGGACCGTCTTATGTATGTATGTATGTGTGTGTATGTATATGTATGCGTGTGTATATATATGTATGTATGTATGTATGTATGGATGGATGGATGGATGGATGGATAGATCTGTGTGTGTGTGTGTGTCTCCCCACCATCGCTTGACAACTGATGCCGGTGTGTTTATGTCACCGTAGCTTAGCGGTCGACAAAATTGATTGATAGAATAAGTACTAGGCTTGCAAAGAATAAGTCCTGGTCGAATATTCCAACTAAACACCTTATCATTCAGTCTGTTATAATGAATCCATAAACACATATAAAACATCCAGAATGCTTAGCGGTATTTCGTTCATCTTCACGTTCAATGTGGAAATCTCGCCGAGGTCGACTTTACGTTGCATCTTTCGGGAGTTGATAAAAGAAGTACCAGTTGAACTCTGGGGGCGATGTAATCGGCTTATTCCCTCCGCCAAAATTGCTGGCTTTGTACCAAAACTTCAAATCAATGTGTGTGTGTGTGTGTGTACAATTGTACATGCATGCATGCGACATACATAAACATTTTTGTACAATTTTGTTCAATTACTCATTTTGTTTTCTCGTAGTTTTGCTTGCACCACATCTATTTCAAATTAATGTTATTCCTCTGAAAGACAGGAAAAAAAATACCCGTTGAAAATAAAGATATATAAAATGAAAAAGAAAAGATATAAAAGACAAAGATTAAAAATCTTTAATGGATAAAGATATATAATTTTTTTATTAAGTTCAGATATTCGCTTTAATTAGGATTTTAGAATGGAACTCAAGAAGTTTTTTTTCTTGTCGATGAGTAAGAAATACCTTATTTTTTTTAACATTTAACGTGTCAGAGAAGAAGGGAATATCACTTGAGATGTTTTAATGTCAGCTGTGAACAAATATTCTTTTGGCCCTTAATGCCTTAGAGGGGAGGGGAGGTGTTTGAGCCCAAATGATGTTACTGACCTATTTTCTTAATCACTACAAGTCAAAAACTAGGACGGTAGTTCTCTGTTTAAAGACTACAATAAAATGGAACTTTCTATCCGTTTAGAAGCATTCCCTTTTTTTCTTTTCTTTAGTAGTCTTCAGCAATTCTAAATTTCAGCCTTGGCGTTTTCAGTTTAGGATTTTTTTTGTTCTTTTGTTGTCATTTTTAAATTTAAATATTGGTTTATAACTTTGGCCCAAGGTCAGCAATTTTGGGACAGGGGTAAGTCGATTTCCTCGACCCCAGAGCTTGATTAGTATTTATTTTAGAATGAAAGACAAAGCATACAATACTTAGCTTGACATATCTTTTCAAGCACAGAAAACCGCCACACACACACACACACACACACACACACACACACACACACACACACACACACACACACACACATATATATATATATATATATATATATATATATATATATGAATTAAAGCAATGCTATTACTAAGTCGTAGTAATCCTTATCATTATTATCATTATTATTATTATTATTATATGTTTGACTTTTGCTTTGTATTTGTACAAGCTGACTCCAAGCCTCACCCTGAGACCTCAAGGGACAACAAGTTAGAAGTTCATGTTGGTGTTATGTCTAGGGTGTCATATATTTGGTTTTGT